>NW_028324300.1:23450185-23617685 GCF_058129835.1 Hydra viridissima | reverse complement strand
TTTTGTATTGTAATATAGCTCCAACTCTTCCTGCAACAACACATTTGTATTTGTGAAAGTCCAAAACATCTGCTAACACATTAACAATGGGTTGTTTACTAGGATTTATTGGATTGTGATTTATTAATTCATTCAAATAAGCAAACTCATCCAACCCATCTATCACAAACAATATTGAAAAGTGTTCACAAATATCACATTTTTTAAACACATTTTTGTAAAAAACATTTAGCAACTCATTTATGCTAACAATATTTTGATATTGATTTAACTTTCTACATTCAAAATAAAGAACAAGATCAACATTTTTCCATAAGGTATTACTGGCCCAGTCAAGTAAGCATTTCCTGAGCAAACAAGTTTTTCCAATTCCAGCAATACCAGAAATCAAGAGTAAAGGCAGTTCTTTTGAAAATAATTCATAAAACTCAATTGGTTTATAATTGCTTTGTCTGCGAAGAAACAACTCTCGCTCAGCAATGTTTACAATATCTCTCTCTGCATCATTTGCATCAACTACTGTCAATTCTACAAACTTGTTTAAGAGATCAACATTAATGGGACTTATTACATTGTGCTCAAGTTGATCAATTTTTCCATAAGTCATTTGATAAAACTTCTTCAGTGTTTCACGCATTTCTGAAAGAACATAAATATAAAGAAAATCTTTGGTACAAGTTTAGAATAAAAAACCTGATATCAAAATGTGAAAAAAAGATTATAACAGATTTCTTATACACTCTGATATTGAAAAATACACCACTGACAACATTTAATCAGATTAATAGCTTTCATTTAAATCAAATGATTTTATTTTAAAAAAGTAACCAGAAACTTCTTAAGATTAATTAAAAGGTACGGCAAGTTAAAATGACATCAAATGAAAGATTTAAGTTTTACAAAAACCATTTTATACATAGAAAGATAAAATACTGCAATTGTAAAAAGCTTGGTTTATTTACATTATAAGCATATTTACAATAATACGTTAAAATGATAATTACAATAAAAGCATACAAAAATTCTTTAACTTTTTATTGCTGAATTCTTTTTTGTATGGTAAATATATTTCTTCATTGATGATTACAGTTTTATAATTTAAAAATAATTTTTTATTCACTTGATAAAATCTTTTGTGTAATAGTAACAATAGGAGTAGAAGGTCTAAGGTGGATAAAAAATATAGAACTGTGTTGAATTCAGTATTAAATTCACCTTTCTGATCATGTGATATGTTAGAGTAAAATCATTCAAATATATTGAAATATATTGATGTATTCCAGTAAAATCACTTAAATATATTGATGTATTCCAGTAGAATCACTCAAATATATTGATGAATTCCAGTAAAATCACTTAAAAAGGCAGCAACATGTGCTGTGAATTAACCAACGATAATAGCATATTGATTTGAAAATGGTGCAAATAAAGAATTATTTTTTCAGCCGAGCAAACATTGCCACAAAACAACTGCTACAACTGACAATTTAGGATTAACATCTTTGTGAAACTTTAAACTTTGTGAAATATTTAAAATCCATTCAGAAAAAATAATCAAAGTTTAATACTAGACTTCTTTTGATAAAACAAGGAAAAAACTCCCTAATCAAAAAACATGCTACAGAACTTTATACATCAAATGGTAATCCACATAAATATAGCTATGCACACTCTCAGCAGAAGGCAATCACGAGCTTGATTTTGGAAGATGTAGTCCCACAAACTATAGCAGATCTAATAATTTAAAATTGTACTTAACTTTTCTTGTTTGTAATGGAATCGTCTATTTTGTTTTCTAGTCTTGTATAATATTAGATTTTATTACATACATGTGTACTCTGTTACACCTAAGCAAAAATTCTATTACAGCTATGCAAAATTAAGTAATTTTACTAATTCAGTAAGATTTTTAAGGATCTTTTTAGACAAGAAAGTAAATGCCAACATTTCTAAAAGTTAAAATATGCCAGGAAAGATTTTTTTATGCTACATTAAGGTGCTCTATACTTAAGATAACTTTGAAAACTTAAGATTCTATAAGTTTACTTTATTAGAACCAAATCAAATTCACATCAAATAATACAAACTATGACACCCTTACATCTCAAAATCAATTATTTTTTTTATTTTTTGCAGTTCATAACAAATAAAAAGTTACAATTCATTGGTTCTTCAGATATTGGCAATTTTGCTGCTTCAGCATTTTAGCAACAGCAGGATGAGCCACAGCAACTTTGACCTTAAACATCTTCAAAATGTTTAAGGTAAATTTCCTAAAATTCGGTTTCCCTGCAAATTTTGGGATTCCAAAATGACACTCAAAAGACTTTATGTACAGTAGAAATCAATTACTTATCCAATATCATTAAAAAAAATATTGATTAAAGAGTATGGATTTTTGGAGTAAAACTGAACCAACATGTAAAATATTATTCTGTTTAGCAACTCAAAAAAAATTTGTTCTTACTTTTATTAATAGTTGATCAAAATGTTCTTTCAAAAATGTGAACTTCAATAAAACAAATTTTAGGGTGAAACACTTAAAAATGTCATTAATATTGCTTCATTTACTACTATTATTATCACTACCTAAAAAGTTGTAAAAAAAATCTGAAGTAAAAGATAATATTGATGAAAGTTAACAAAATATTGTCCAGGATGAGGATCAAAAAATCACTGGAGCAAAAGTTAATGCTCACTTTACTCAATTGTGCTTTATTTTAAAGAGGAAACATTCCTCAGGCAAATATCTTTTTGTCTACAAAATTCAGGTTCCTATAGTTAGATATATCAAAGACAATCTACCTGATGTATTAGATTTTAAGTACTAATTCGATGGCTGTGTACCACAATTTAAAAACTTTAAAAACATTAACTTCTGGGCAGATTATGGATATCAAGATAATTAACTCCTTTTTTAAAGACAAAATAAATGGAGTCTGTTAGTTATTTTAAAAAGAGGAAAATAAACAAACTTGAGTACATATAGCATAAAGATAATTGGTTGAGAGAAAAGTTCCTGGCACAAGGATAAATTAACTGTACTCATCTTCTTTGCCATGGAATAACATATTTTGGATATGATTTCATGTAGCAGATAATCCAAAGAGTATGATTCAGAGGAGTGTCCAGGTAATGGGAAAGATCTTTAGTCATTTTAAAAACCACTTAAATAATGATCTTTATGATGAAGAAGATAATTGCATCATTTTATGCAGTTAGTTACTTCGCATCAAAGTAATCAACAGTTCATTTCAATTTTATGTGAAAAATTCTATGTCATGGCAGTGCATTCATAAATATCCCACCATCAAACAATTGAAAATAACATGGCTTAAATTTGAGAAAACCAGTTACTTCTATTAATGTGCCTGATAATGGGCTTGATTGCTAACGCATTCAATTTTACCAATCTTTGAGATTTCAATCATTATTGTTTAAAGAAGTACTAGAATTTGGGTCTTTGAAAAATTGAAAATCAATAATTTTTAAACCATTTGAAAAGCAATAATTTTTAAACCAAAAAATTTATGGAATAATATTTTTTATGGAATAACCTATGATATCAGATTGTTAGATTCTGTCGACCAATTGTGTTAAAGCTTTGAAGGAAAACCAAGAAATCATATTAAAAGAGATAAACAGATTTAAAAAATTCATTAATAAATTAATTCTTCAAATAAACTTTACAATATTTTAAAATTTTTTACTTTCAAAATAAATTTCTCAACAATACACATTTTAAATGCTAATTTATTGTTATACATATTGTTGGATGAAGATTAAAATTTTTTAATTTATTGTAAAATGATAAAAATATTAGGTTTCACTTACAGATACTAATATTCTATACATTTTTTAAAAATAAATTGAAAATAATAGAAATACTTTTGTTAAAATATCTAATGCAAGTAAGATTTCTTTTGTATACTTCATAATGGAGTTATAAACTTACTTTTGAATACAGTTAGAACTCTAAACAATAAAACCCAGCAAAAAAGAACAAAGACTCGAAAGGTCTATTATAAGCAGTGAACTCACTTCCTTATAACTCAACTTATTCAAAAATTTGGAGTGTCACAATTCTTTTACAATTTTTATATTTTTATACAAGTTTTACATTTTTATACAAGTCACAGTTCTATAAAGTTATGTTCATTACAACCAAGTTTACAAATGTCAGTAAATGTTGCTTAACCTAGTTTTTGTGTGGTAACCCACAACTAGAAAAATTTGTTACGATGAATCCCAATGTTATAAATCATTTTGTTTTACAGAAAAAAGTTTATACCTAATTATATAAATGAAACCTAATATTCTAAACTACAAATAGTGTCAAAAAAACTGAAGGAAGAAGCACTGAAATATATTTTTAAATCTATTTTTACTTTTGAAATAAAAAAAAATTTTTTTAAATAAAAAACTTCAAAATATTGTAAAGTTATAAATTTTATTTGAA
The DNA here is from genome assembly GCF_058129835.1 of Hydra viridissima. NCBI lineage: Eukaryota > Metazoa > Cnidaria > Hydrozoa > Anthoathecata > Hydridae > Hydra > Hydra viridissima. The sequence goes on along the minus strand of NW_028324300.1, from coordinate 23,613,226 downwards.
GGAAGTATTTTTTAAATGGATTTTTTAAATCTGTTTATCTTGGGATCCGGTTTATGATTGTTTTATTAACAACTTTTAAATTAATTTAATTAAAATTGAAAATCTTTATGGGTTGACCATACTCTTACACAACCCCTTACTGTCATTTATTTATCTTCTGTTTATATATTGTTCTTACACTAGCCTTACTTTTTTGTTTGTTTCAATATATTTAGTAAATAGAAAATGGATTTACAGCAATTATTCCCAAAAGAGGCCAATTAGTAATTATGGAAGGCAAGAGACAACTATAAAAAAAATTCAAAAATTTATTTAGGTATTTTAGACAAATTGAATAAAATAAAACAAAGTTGAAGCTTGTTAATGGCGATTCAAAACAGTGCAAATATAATTGTAATCTAAAAACTTAATTATAAAAGATAAATCCTTTATGAAACTTAGCAACAGCATTAAATTTTAAATATAAAACTCCAAGAGATCGAAAAAGGACTGTAGATTAAATGAAATAATAAATTTTTACATTAATGTAAATTAACACAAAATTAATGTTAGTTTAACAATGAGTAACAACTGCACTTAATAAATCAGCTTAATCTTAGTACTGGTAAAACTAAAGCATAATCATCTCTAATAGCCTACAATCACCATCATTTAAATCGATTTTAGAAACCATCAAGAGTCAAATTCAATACTAGGAAAAAAATCTAGAATTAAACCTACAAATATTTGTAAGAATCAGTATCACTGATGTCCAATTTTAGTTAATGAGAGCTCTACATTTTCATATATAAAACAGTAAAAAAAGAAAATACAGCTATTAAAATTCAAATAAAAGCATAAATAGTTTTAAAAACATTTCATGAAATAAAGTTGCATTAAAATAATGCATCTATGAAACAAGTCACATCATTAAATAATCAGCACTAACAGATGTGCTATCTTGGAAGGAAAACTGACTATATTCAAAAATATCTTTAGAAATTTTATCATTAAACATTACTTTCTTTGAATAAATTTTTTGATAAAATATTTTGTGTAATAATAGTAAAAAGAAAAAAAAAAAGAAAATAAAAAAGAAAAAGAAAAAGAAAATTTTTCTTTTTTTCTTTTTGATTTTATTGGATTGAACCAATTTTCTTTGAATCTTTTAAAAAGCAAGATTTCCAGGCCTAGTTCACAGACCAAAACATACTCCAAAAGCATCACATAAAAGCACTTTAAACATGTGATGGCAACAGGCCATCTATAACAAGCTGCCACCTTTAGCTTTCTCTAAAAGTGAGCAGACTCCAATAAGTCTACCAGTATTCAAATCACTTGTGTCAAAGCACATGCCAATCACAAGGTTATCACATTTCCATAACTTTAAAAGTTCTAGAACTGCTACCTTAGATGAGCCTGAGGCCTAGTTTAACACACCAGGAAATTTTGTATTTCCATTAACAAAAAATGCCAAAACTGGCAATCTATCCCATTGCTGAGTAGAGGTGAATACAGTAGATGAATATAAAGAATTAAACAATATGATCAAAAAAACTAAACAAGCCATTCACAGGTTCAATCATATATGGATTATGGATAAACAACAAATAGTAACATATACAAACCAAGTAATCAATATTTTGAAATATCACAAAAATAAATTCAACAAGATATTTGCATGAACTCTATTAATTCTAATAATCCAGAGATTTTTATTGGTTCCAAATAACCTATCATTAGAGCAATGGTTGATATCTAAAAATGTTTTAATTCAGGTATATCGAACTCAATTTCAACCATTATTTCAGAAGTTTCAAGACCCTTGTGGGACCCCTAAGTGTAATTTTAATTCACTACAAATTTGCAGCTAATGCCATAAGGAACTTTTAGGAGGGTTTGCATTAATTCTAAAGGCTCCTTTTTTAATGGGAACAATCTTAAACTACAAATGAATACAAGTTAATCATTTGTTAAATTGCGAATAAAAAAAGTAACTTTTGAAATAAGTTTTTAAATTGATTTTTTAAAATAAATTTAACAAAATATGACATTTAACAACAGTTGTTAACAACTTCTATCATAAAAATTTTAAAACTTGCTTACAAAAAAGTTGAAATATGCTACTGCAAAAATAACATTATTTCAAAACAGTACTTCTAAAATTTCTCAGGAATAAAACAATAAAACACTAACACGTATACTATTAAACAATTACTTCTTTATTGAAAATGAACTTATACCAAAAATCATTTTAAAAATTTTTCTGCCTAAATTTTTTTTAGATTTTAAAAATGCACAAATAGATGAAAAAGTGGTTTTCAAAGTTTTTTAAAGGGCATTAACCAATTATATTTCTTCAGAAATTTTTTAAATAAAAGAATTTTGTTGTAAAATATGAGATGAAACTAAATTTTACTTTTATTATTACTCTTTTAACAATTTCAGTAAAAAAAATTACTATTTTCCGCAAAGACAATACTTGACTTTCTTATAATTATAACTTTTTTAAACTAACTGTTGATTTTAAAAAGTTTCTGATTTTAGGCTTAATTTCTTTTTGTTTAAATCATAAACTCATTTATAAAAAATAAACTCATTTGTAAAAGATAAACTCATTTATAAAAGAAAAAACTCATTTATAAAAAAAAACTCATTTATAAAAAATAAACTCATTTATAAAAAATATATAAAATTCTTTTATGTTGTATTGGTTTTCACTGATTTTATTTTGTATTTAAAAACTTTATTTTTTTTTTAAAAAAGGTTTACTTAAAAAAAAGTTTAATTACATTTTATGAAAAAGAAATTATATTACACTTAACTAGTTTTTTGCTGCTGTTTGTAGATTAACAAAGAAAAATAAAAATCACTAAAAAAAAATTGGTTCATTTTAAAAATTATTCACAACTAAATCAATAAGTTTTTTGATCTCAGGTAATCAACTAAACTAAATTTGTAGCATATTAAGAAGAAAATGATTGTATTTGTAATAGAAGAGGAAGAGAGAATTGTTAACGATCATGTCATAAAATTTTCAGATGATTGTTTTCTAATATTATTTTGACTGTCATGTTAATAAATATATGTCAAAAGTAAAATAAAAGTAAATATACACCTTAAAATGCAAACCAAACATAAATTCCAATAGCTTTTCAACTCATGTGCATTCACATTCATATATCTACAGTTTCCAAAAGAAGTCCACTCATCAAGTGTTAAGGAAAACTTAGAGCCTCTTGATATTTGATTAACTATTTCCTTTATAACTTGCTTTTTAACCTGCTTGTAGTAGTCTAACACCATTTTTCTGATAACATTACATGACTTTCGAACATTTTGGTACATAAGATTTTTGCTGTTGTATTCAGCGTAGTTCATCATGATATTTACTTAAGTTCTAATTTTTTTTAAAGTTCTAAAGTTCTTAAATTATTTCAACTTACATTTCTTTATAAGATCTATAATTCTAACATAATTTGTTACTCTGAAAACAATTACCGATTCGAATAATTGTAAAAAAAAATTTTTTATTTAATAAACCTGTATTTTGAAAACTTCATTAATTTAAATTATAGTTGAAAAATTTTTGAGAACCATGCATACATTTTGTCACATAAGAATTGTAGGGTTTTATTTAATTTTTGTTGTTGTTGTAAGAATTAAACTTTCAATTTTTCTAAGTTAAAATGTTTTATTCCTGTCATTTTTTATAATTAAAACTATACATCTTTTTTGTTACTAATGTTTCATAATTAAACTGATAACATTATTTATATAATTTTTAAATATTTTGTTTATATTATTAATTGTTAATTAAAACTTTTATTAATAAATTCTTATTAAAAAAAAGGAGATAGAACCCTCTAATTCTCATGCGACAATTCGGAATTAAAATAAAGCCAAAAATTCAAAATTAAATTAAAACATTGCAAATAAAATAAACAGCTATAAAACAAATATTTTACCAAAGACAATATTTACTAGACACTTCATGATGTACAAATAAGTTAACAGCTTAATCCCTATTTATCTTTACTTTTTTTTATTACATTCCCATAATCCAGAGATTACAGGATCAATAGTTTGTATGGGATCCTGGGATTGACATCTCTAAATACAATAATAATGATTTCATAAAATAAGATTCAATAGCAAAATGTCTACACAAATTTTAGCATACTTTCTGTTTGTTTTTATATCACTTACAAAACCCATAAAAACCTTTTACAATGTTTCTTTGAATGTTCTAATAAAAAAACTCTTTTATAAAGGTCATGGTATTCTACTTAATAGATACTAATATCTGATATTAACACACTTTCTTAATTTGTAAGATTTGATCTCAATAAAGTCTAACACAACTCTTTTAGATTTTGTCATAAAAGGTAACAATATCATAACTAGTTATTTCTTATCTTTTTAGCTTTGCTTAAGGTTTTAACAGGTCTTTAAAGGAGGTGTTAAAACCTTTTTAAATACGTCGATATCTTCTTGTTTTACAAAGTTTGATTTAACTGAAAAATATTTAATTCAAAATAAAAGTTGATATTTACTTGCTTACCATATTTATGATGTTCTGCATCTGAAAAAAAGAACAAAAAAACCATAACAGTTATTGATAAACACAAAAAGAGCATGATAAGATAAATATATTATTTAAAAGAATCAAATTAGAGAAGAACTAAATGACTGTTTTAAAAAGAAAAACTGGATAATTCTTTTACTTAAATGATTAGAGATAAAATAACTTTGAATAAGATTTGAATAAAATTTTTTTATAATAAAATATTTTTAAGGAATGAAATTATTTACCAACTTTGATCAACTTTTATCATAATATAAAAAGTAACCATGAAAGTTGTTCATAAAATGTATTGGAAGAATATCAAAAATAATATATTTAAAATAATATCAGGGAAAATGATAGTAAAAAGACTAAAAAATTATAAAAAAGAAACCAATAAAAAAAATAGTTTTCTTATAGTTTTTCTAATAGTTTTTTTGAATTAAATATTAAGATTGTAAAATCATTTAAACTTGAATAACATTATTTTATAGTAACAAAAATTAAATTCAAAAAAATACAACAAATTTGAAGTTTTGCTGATTAAAACATTTCAACAAACAAATAAGCAATTTAAAACTTCAAAAAATCAAATCAAGTTCATAAATTTAAGAGAAGGTGCAAAATTAGTACAAAATCAAAAGAAAAATCATTTTAATTGAAATCTAAAACTAAAATATTTTACTTTATTAAAAATTGTTTTCTAGGTATATAGGATAACTGAACTTTAAATCTTATTTTTAGACTTTAATAATTGTCAGGTGTCAGTTAGTCAACTGAGTCAAACTAAAATTTTATTTCTGCTTATGCATGGAGTTTTTTTTTTTAATATACTCTTTGCTGCTTGTATCTCTTTTAAAAGTCTACTTTGTTGTATAACTTAGCAACATTCTTATTAAATTAAACCTAAATTTATGAAATTATATTTATTCTTCATTGTGTTTAGCTATTTGTATTTTATTAGTGAACTGCTATTAGCAACAAGTGTTGTGTAATTTTATTATAAACACAATAGTAACAGACTTTTTTTTTTTTTTTTAAGCTGCATAGAACTTCTAATGTATGTAAAAACTTTTAAACAGGCACTTATAAGCACTCACGGGATGTAACGCTCTTACTAAAGAGACCATAGACAGTTTTGTTAGTATATGGCCTCCTTTGTAAGATACAACCTGATAAAAAGAGTTCATTCAAAACATTCCAAATTCCTAAATTTAGTAAGGTCATAGATTGTTATTATGATATAGGTTAGTGGTACCCTTACTACTGTGCAAAATATGCTTTATTAGCATATTTTAGACTCAAAATAACAAATAATTTCATTAACTTTTTTTTTATGCCAGTCTAAACAAAATTCCAAGAAGAAAAGATGTCTGAGGCCCCCAAGGATTTAGTATCTTTTAATTTCTTTGATTATAAATCTGTATGATTATTTATTTAGTTCATCCATTTTATAAATAAGCAATTATAAGAAATGTGACGAAAATTTGTCAGTAAACTCACAACAATTTTTCCTTCTCAAGTTGAATATTATTCAAACATTAAGTGCATATTTTTGTTTAACTTGCATCATTATAATAATTAAAATAAAACTTGGTTTTGTACTAGCACAATACTGATACATGTAGTTATATGCATGTCATATTATTACCCCCAGTAATGGAGTAACACTGACATTTAAGGGATTGAATAAAAAATCATGTAAATTTTACTCAACTTGGGTAGTGTTATGTGAAAATAAAGTAGATGAAAAGTTTTACAATGCAGAGTAACAAGGTTGGCAAAAACCCAACCCACATGGATTTTTGCAAAATGACTTTTGCTTATTATAATTAAACTTTTTTCTTTAAAACTAGACATAATAAAAGGAAAAACTATTAAGTCATTTAATAAATAAAAAATTTATTTAAAAATTCAATAAAATAAGAACAAGGTTTTTAAAAAATTCTTATCCAACTTGTAACTATCTGAAGCCAAATAATACCCAAACAATAACTACAAGAAACTCACCCAATAATGTTATAACTTGTAAAACATCATTCCTTCTCATAACTTTCAAAGAATTCTGAATGCAAGTTCTGTAATCATTTGGATGTTGTTGAATAAGTTTCTTTAAAAAAAGCTCAATTTTAGACTTTTCTCTTGCCAAATCATCATTATCTATTAGATCAACAGCAAGATTCACATCATGATCTATTTGATCAACAACAGCATCCACATCATTAAAACCAGTGCCACGTGCAAATATTTTCCATTCTGATGCCAGTTTACCTTTTAAAATATTCACTACTTTCACATCCATTCCTAAACAAAAATTATTTATTGCCTACTATATTACAAATAATTCAACCATTTGCTTGGTTTGTTTTTAATAATTTTCAAATAAGAAATATACACATTCTAATGCATTTCACTATCAATTTTAGTATTGACTATAAGATAAAGAGGTTTTACTGAAACAAGAAATCATTGAGTTCCAGCTCTCATCAACATGAACTACTTTTATTCAAATAAAAATTAACACAAATACTTTCTCCTGTACCAACCTAATTGTGAGCAAGATGCAAATATAACATTGAATGAAAATAAATGCAACAGCACTTATAGCTGGTGACATAAAAATGTGAAATTCTTTATAATTTCTCGTAAATGAATGTTATCTAAGCAAATAATTATATTAGATAGTTACTTCATGATTATCATTTGCTACTTAAATATAGGAAACAAATGTTAATTGCAGAAACCTTATATAAAGAAGTATTCATGAAAAACTCAGCAATTTCTACCTAAAGTTTTTTTCAGTAAAATACCTGCATATTTGAAAGTAAATAGAGTTACACTGGCTAATATGCTAACCACAACAGAGTGACAAGAAGTATCAAACCTTTGTTGAAAAATACAAGAACAATTTAATGCATGGATAAATAATAGCAAGTTTCCAATCATTCCACCATTCTCTTTAATCAATAAACTCAGCCACTTATAATAATAGTTAGTAAAAATATTAATAAACATAGATATACTTTTTTCAGTTGTTTGAACAAATGCAGAACTATCCTCTGATTCATCCTCCTGTAATAAAATTACAATATCGTAACCAGTTTCTTATCAATAAAGTTCATTTTGCACTTTTATTAAAAAATCTATTAATTGAAATGTTGTTTGATGAAATTTGACTGTAAAAAGATTGCTTAGTAATAAAAAGGTTAAAAAACATAATCTCAATACCACTGTTGTATTGTCTGTAATCAAAAATGTGAAAAATGCAGTAAGAATAAATTGAAAATACTTCACACACTCCAAAATCAAAAAGGCCTTAGAAACTTTCTTTTTACTGGAAAATATTTAAATAATTGTTTAATATTTTGGTTAAAAGCATTTTGTTTTTAACTTTATACAAAATGAAGATAAAAATTTTTTATTGATGATTTTTTTTAACCTAGAAAATTTCTTTAGTAAGATTGTACTATCAAGTAAAAAATTGCAGTTCGCATCATTGTTACATCATTTCTGAAATAAACAGCAACAAATTAGAAACAATCAAATCATGGGTAAAGAGATATTTAATGAATGAATTCTGAAGAACAGAAAGATAAAGCAGTAAAAATAAGTATCATGCCTTCAGCAAAATTTGTCTGATACTATTTTATAAAACTAGGTGCATTACACACTGACCAGGGGGGAAAGTAATTGCTTAACTAGAATCAACAAGCAAAGAATCTTAAATCTCTAATTCAGGCCGTAAAGTTGTCATTTTTTTTCATTCTTTTTTACAGGCTGTCATTTTTTGAATGGTCATTTTTATTTTATTTTATTTTTTTCCATTTTTTCAATTTTGAAAATTGAAAAAATTAAAACACTTTTAACAAGTCATTTTATTTGTTACTTGCTAAACTTTTGTTTTAATTGAAGGAAAAGTACCTGATTTGAATCCCCTGCACTAAGAGAAACTGCCAAAGCAAGTTGCAGCTCATCTTCCTCTTGATCATCACTTTGGTTTGGCAGAACCTAAAGTTTAAGTAGAAAAAAATTATGAAAAAACTAAGTAATTGCTAAAAAAGAATCAACAAGCAAAGAACCTTAAATCTCCAATTGAATAAAGAGTGTTTATGATAATTGGGTAAATTACCAAAAACACTTCACGTTTAAATAAAGAAATATTTAGAAAAAAAAGCAAGAAAAAATATTGTATTTTAAGTACTTTTAAGGTTGAGCATGATCCAAAGAAGTTAGGGAAAAATTGAAATTCCAAAAGTTCCTGTTGATTTTGGCAGTATTTGTAAGTTAAAATTTTTAACTTTCTGATGTAAAGAAAAAATACATCTGAAGATGCTTGCAATTGGGGATTTTATTGCGATTTTGTAATAACAATGGGTTGCATACTTAGCATACCTGCTCTATTATCTTAGCTATTAAAAAACTCTGGAAAATAAAAGAAAAACAAATAACCTCTGATTAATTAGTAGAAACTTCTTGCAAACTTGCAGATTGTAGTGTTTAGAAATAAGAGGAAAAAAAATTACCTTATTTGACTCCATTTCAATTAGGGAAAGTGCCTGAGCAAGTTGCAGGTCAACTTCCTCTTGACTAACACTTTGATTTGACATCATTTTAGGGAGTGGTAGAAAGATTACGATTTCGTTTACTTCGACGCTGAATAATTAGAGTCAGCATGGGATACATATATATTGAATGTGACGCAAATAAAGTGAACTATGACTTGTACGGGTGTGAAAATTGTATGAAATGTTTTAAAAGTACCGAATTTTTAGAAAAACACCAAACCCGCCCCTTTGTATTAGAATTTGAGAGACCATGTGATTGTTGCTGGGGAAAAAAAGAAAAATATGACTTTGTGATCCATGTTGTAGTTGCTTTCTTTGAAAATTCATTTAAATGTTGCAAGTGTTATAGCTTGATGCAAAAATAGTCAACATTTTATAATTTGATATTTGCAACTTGTTTCATCCGTAATGTATTTTTACATCTATAAGAAGTTGAAAAATATTTCCTTTAAATAAAACTTTTGATCAATCTAGTGAACGATATCTCTTTGAAAAATTTTTCGGGAAAATGTAAACGTAGCGAAGTTATATATAAAGTTCGAAGCTCCAATTTTTAACTTTCGAGTTTTTTTAGCAAAATATGTCGGAATACTTTCTTATAAAAAGTAATGGCAACAAGAGAATATGGAGGATGCAATTTTTGCAAAAAGACAAGTTTTAAATAATTTTTATCATTGAAATCGACTGCTTAAAGTGTGAAAAAGTTTTCTTAATTGAAAGTGCTATATTTAAAATAATTTTTTTTTGTTGCGTAAAATCACATCAAAGCTTTGGATTTAAGTTAAGGAATCTATTAATCTTTAGAACACAAAAATATTGCATCCCCTGAATCCCCTGCATTCTTAAAATTAGCCGTCAATGATCCGAGAGAAGGTCAGTTCAAATGAAATGTATTGTACTCTGCTTGAATGCTTTACAATTTTATTCACTCAAAAAAAGTTTCTACTAGTCATTCAAAATCTTCAAAAAAGAAAATGAGCCGTGAAAGACCATATTGACTGACCTAATCACTAGTTTGAGTGACCTAGTAGTGAGGTCAATGAGCCAAAAACACCCATTAAAAAGTGTCACCAACTTTTATGTTAAGACAAACGAACTTTGCTTTAAACTCCTTAACTAAACGTCAAGGGAGAAGACTCAGGCTCTGAAAATGAAAATTAGCAATAGAAATCCTTTAAGATGTTTTTCATTCATCCCAATTATTACTTTGAAGGGTTAATTCTAAATCCTATCAAGCCAAGTTCTCCAACCTTTTCATTGATACCATTCTTAAATTGATTAAATAGTAAGAAAAATAACCCAGAAAATAAAAATAAAGTAACTTTAATTTAGTTTAGCTGAAGTACCCGACGCTAAAGTACCCGGCGATGCCCCGGATAAAAATTAAAAGATATAAAATAAACAAAATTTTAATTCCAAAACAATTTATTTTGCAAAAAACATAAAAGTAAAATGACAAGTTTTTCAATTTTAAAATTAAATTCCATTTTAGTGAATCATTCTTCTTAACTGAGTGCTTTTGGATACACAGTTTGTTTTCTCTTCCCTTCTGGTGCCAAAATGAACGAATTCTTTGAAGTTCAAACCCTTGATCATGCCACGTAGAGCTGTCTATGAGAAAAGTACGGTGCTTCTAAGTGGATCCCAGCAACTTTTAAAGACTGTCCTTGAGTCTTGTTGATGGACATGGCAGAGGCAAGGTGAACTGAAATTGAAGACGTCTGAAGTCAAAAGGTAAATCTATTGGTACCAATGGGATCCTTGGAATGGAGACATTTTCTCCTTTTGAACATCCAGTCAAAACGGTGGCTTTAATGATGTTTGGAAACAAGTCTTGTTCCATTGCACAATTAGCTCAACTCCTTAAAATACAGAGGCAACTATCAGTCAATAATAAAATTAAACAAAGTAATGATTGTAAAAACAAATAGTATATCTAAAAAATGTAGACCAACAAGTTGTCCTGATACAAATGCGTCATATAAATAAGACGCATTTGGCAGTGAGAACTTATTTCTCAGAACGTCTTCACTATGCGTTTTTCAAAACCTAAAAACTTTGATCACCTCATGAAGTTCAATTATGTTATATGGTTTCACCAATGTTGGTCTTGTAACCCTTGAAAAGCAGTTTAAGTTAAGTAGCAATTTAGTTTATGATACAACAAAAAAAATCTTCTAATGCTAAGAATAATAGAAAATGCACAACTTTACGTAAAAAAGTGAATCAAAATCTAGCCTGGAAAGTAAATTATTATTTAATGTATGCATTAAATAATAAAAGTTTCATAGGAAGAAAAACTAAAGAACCCTTAGTTTTATAAAACATGTATATTTTTTATTCGCCCCTCCCACAAACTTTAACATTTCTGCTTCACTTGATGGCAGTAAAATAATAAACGAGCGCAGTAAATTTTTATCATTAAAATTTTACTGCGCAGTAAAATTATAACGGATTAAAATATTAACATGACACCGGATTTGTTGGTTTTTACGGAGAAAAATGAGCTCGGTTTTTTACATTATGAAATAAGCAATTAATATTATCGAAGCAATAAAATAGGAATTCGAGAAATAAAAAAAAAAACATAATGTATTTGAATAGCATCTTTAAACATGAAGCTATAATTTTCTTGTTATTTATGATATTTTTTATGGATTAACATTTTAAGAAAAGTATGTGTTTATTTGTAAGGAGCAAATTAATAAATTAATAAATATTTTAATGAAGTTTTAATATGATTTTAAGCTTATGCGTATTGCGCTTTCAAAAAACAAGAAATAAATTTTATTTTTTATATCAAAATTACTAATTACTTACAATGCTAAATAAAATTACAGTGGTGAACTGTACCGCGATCCTAAGTAAGTGTGCAATGATATACCATATCCAATCGTAAAGTTCGTAACTTGAGTGATCCGAATCACAACTCAGATCAAGAACAAATAACTCGGGAAACAAACTTATTTTATATAAAAGAGTAAAAATAAATATGACAAAGACCTATTTAAAGTGCGAGTAATTGTTAGCAATGGCTTCCTCAACTTTAGGTATGAATATGACTCACGACTTCTTAACATACTCTGGCAACATATTGTTCAACTATCTAGTGATGGAAACTTTCAGAGCATCAATGTCATTGTGATGCTTGCTGCAGACCTTACTCTCAACATACACTAAAATCAAGAAAATTAAGTTCTCCGTTATTTATCTTGGACACCAAATGGACAGTAAAGAGTTTTTGATTGGATATGAGCACCGTGTGAGGTCCTTTCTTGAGGTAGCTGAAGATTTTCTTACGCCTTCTTAGTCTCTTTTCTTTAGCAGCCTTTTAATTTAAAATTTAAATTAAAAGTAAGCCTTTAATAATAAATGATTTTCCTTAAACTCATTTTCATTTTAAAGAAGAAAATATTTCTCTCAGTGACTGCAGCTCCAAAAATTGTTGTATACAAAAGAAGACTCAATCTGTTAAGTTTGAGGTGATTTTAACAGAACAAAAAGTAAATATTTTACTTTGGTTACAATTTTCAAGCTAAAGGAAGCCTATGCCACTTATTTTAAACTGCCCTTTGAAGACAAACTAAAAACAGGAAGGGAGGGGGGCGCCTTGTTTCTCATAAAACAACTGCAAAAAAAATGTAAAAGGTAAGAAGATAAAATTCATCTTTTAAGTTTAAACCAAATTTTTAATGTGATAGAGAAAATCTCGGGATTTCGTACATTCTTTTTGACGAGCATGATAAGCATGTTGTTCTACAAAATCCTTTAAAGCCATCCATTTTAGATATGAAAACAATTATAATTGAAGTTTATGCTAAAATTTAATGAATTGAATCTTCCTCTAATTTGCTGCAAACAAATTTGTTTCAGCTCGATGATCCATACTATTTAAGTGATTTTACTGTAACAAGAATGAGATAAACAGAGCTGACTTTATACAATTGCGCTGAAAGAATGCTCAAATGAAAACTTTTTTATACTTAAATGAAACATTTATAACAAGTAGTTAACTTAATATAAAAATTTGATCCTTGGAGAGCTGCTTTACTGGAATTTACTTTGATTCACTTAAAGTAAAACAAAAATACCTGGTTTTAATTTATTACACATACTCATTTTTTTTATAAATTTTTAAAAAAAGCGCATAACTAACTGATTCCTATATTAAGCTGCTCTTGATGCTAAGAAAGTTAAAAAAAAAAAAGCTTCTCAAAAGTCTCTTTTCAAAATGCTGGAATCAACATTTTTAATTACAAGTAAAAAATATTACAAAAATAACTTTTTTTCAACAGAAAAAATATTTCTCTTCAATTGCCACTGGTTACTTTCTTATTCAGTTTTATCAAATGAACATAAAAAACATAAAAAACGTAAAAAACTTTCAGAAATGAAACAACATAAAAGATTTTTTTCAACAACTGCTAAAAAAAAAGGATCAACTTGAACTTAAAGTAACAAAGTCCTACTTAAAGTTGAGCTTTTAAAAAAGTTCGTAAAATTTGAGTGCAGCGGACTCAAATAAGGTTGTAAAGAGTTTCTTAAATATTGCTGAGCGTAAACTTTATCAAACTCTAACTTTTTAGTACTGATGCATGAAAAACTGAAATTATTGAAAATTAATTATACCACCATTTTCAGCAGTTGCCGAAAATGGTCGTATAACTATTTTTCAACATCAATGTTCAAGTTCTAAAAAATAATAGTTTTCAAAAAAAAAATTTTTTTTTGAAACAAAATTTTTTTTTGATTTCACACCTTTTATTTCCTGTAGAACCTACATAATTTAATGGTGTCTTATATAATAATATTATATAGTAATGTTTTCAACTTAGAATAAAAAGGTAATTTTAAGGAAATCTCCTGAGACATTAAATTGCTTACCACGAGTTAAAAAATGAAAATTCAATTCCGTTTAATAGCTAAATAAGAGTTAAAAAGCAATTATCAGTTAAAAAGCAAAAATCAAAAAACCAAGTGAAGAAAGAAAATAAAAAAAAATAAAAAAATGCAACAAATTAAAACCGAAACTCAAGACGAAGAAAATGTTTTCGCCGACCCAAAATACGATTTCACATTTAAATTGCTGTTCGGTAACGATCAAAATAAAGCTGTGTTGATCAGTTTTGTAAATAGTATTCTCGGTTTCGAAGGTGATCAAGAAGTAACAGATGTCGAAATAAACTCTAATGAACTTTTAGGGGATGGCAAGTATAATGACCAAAGTAAAGTTGACATTTTCTGCACTGTTAAAAGTAAACAAAAAATCGCGATCGAAATGCAGCGAAATTATGAGGACTATTTTTTTGCACGTGAACAGGAATACATGTCCAAAATAATTAGCCAACAAGTCAGTAGCGGGCAATCTATCAAGTACCACGAAGTTATGCTCAATACGTACATTATTATTGTAACAAAAAACAATATCTTTCCAGAGAGAGTTGTAAAAGATGCCTAAAAAAATGAAAAAATTTCAGAAGATTTACGATTTAGACAAAAAACATAAAAAAGATGAATTTTATTACTTAAAAGAGATGGTCCCAATGATTAAAAAATATAATATAGAAATACCAGATAACAAAATGCACTGGATGTTTTGCGAACAATCGAAATTCAAAAAACAACAAAACCTAGTAATAACAGGAGAGAACTCTTTGAAAGAGCAATGGTTGGATTTTTTAACTAATGGTTGTAAAAAGCGAGATATACCGAGGAACTTAAATGAAACAATAAAGCTTATGAAATTATGAAATCAGTCCTAAATAACAAAGACACAAGAATACTTTGTTGGAAAGAAAAAAGAGAATGAGAATTAATCTCAACCCAGATAACACATCGACGTCCTGCCGACGTCTTTCAGACGTCTTTGTTATGATCGGCCCTACGTCAGCTAAAGATGTCGGCTTTTCTGCGATCTGATCACCGGTTCTACGTCGGCCCAATCTAAATGGCCCGACGTTTAGAAAATGGTATTTTGCCAACGTCGGCACATTGACATTATTGTGACTTAGAAAAGAGGTGAAACAGCCGACGTCGGATGAAGATGTCGGTTGGGCAGCAAATTGATTAACGGTCTTGAGTAAGCACAATATTAATATTCCTGCCCCGTTCATATATATAAACTGGACTTTTGAAGTCGAATAAAAAAGAGACCGCCTAACTTTGAATGAAAACGTGATTTGATTGCTATTATGAATTCAGCACAATACGCATGGAGCAATGTAAAAAAAAAATCCATCAAAGTTGTCGCAAAATAGCTCAAGGACACTTTCATTTTGTATCAACTGCTTAAATCGCAATCTTTAAAATTTAAAAAGATTTTAATTTAAATATATCCACATTTTATATATATATATGTATATATAGTAAATGGTTTATATTATAGTTAATATAAGTTAATGTTGACTTGCACGATTGGCACGTCGTTGGCTTCCAATTGCATAACTTTGCAACATCTGTGTTCCATAAACGACTTAGTATAGCTCTAGTAGTTGCCTTGACATTGAGACCTCCAACCAATCCAAGAAATCTTGTCTATATAAAGTAAAATAAACACCTATAGCATAACTTTTTTTATTTTTAAAAAGTGTAACAAAAATCTGCAAGTGTTTTTGGTTTTATTGAGCATAAACAGCGTACTTATATATTTGTTAAACATTTTCAAATATTTTTCACCCAAGATATTCTTATAAGAATATCTTGAGTTTAGAAATGCTTTTTCTTGAACTTTAAAGAACTCTAATAAACAGGGTTTATTAAAGTTCTTAAAAGTTCCAGAAAGAACATTTCTAAACCTGCAACATTAATACCAACAATTTTTCTTTATGAAATTTTCAAACATCTTGTGAATATAAATACGATAGAAGCATAAAAAAATAATTCTGTTCTATTATATGTGAAATTTTAGAAGCATTTCAGTGAGTAACAAAAATTGACAAAATTAACACAAAACTACCTTCTATAATTAATTATAATAACTCAATCTAAGGCAAAATTCACACAAACTACCTTCATTAGACAAAGTGGCATATATAAAGTTTTACCAGTCTCCCTTTAATATCGCCTTCTTCAGCTTGATCATCAATAAGTTGAAGCTCTTCTGCTGTTGATGCAGGGAATTGAAAAGGTAATCCTCTGACTACATTATCGCCTTCATGAGTTATTACAAGTTGCTGTAATAGGTTTATGGTCTTCTCACCTTGCTCCTTAAATTCTTCTCCTTGCTCTTTATTTTCTTCAAGAAGAAGAATTAGTTTCTGTTGTACAGCTAAAAAAAAAAACAAACTAAAATTGGTGAGCTAAATATAGTCTATAAATAGGTAATAACTAAGTTTCTTGAAAATCAATGATTATATTATAACAATTTGGAGTAGGAATAAGTTTCTCCTTGTAAAATTCATTAACTGGTTTTTATAAAATCTTAAATTTAGATTTTGTTTAAGGTCTAGCAATACAAAAGAAAAAAGGAATATATATATAAATAGTTTAAGCTGCTTTTATTTTTTACAAAACTATTTAAGAAGGTCTAGAAAATGAATTATTAATCTTAATTTTAATTTGATTTAATTTTATCTTCTTAATGTAAAACATTTTGCAAATAAATACACAATAAAGTCGTAATCTATAAGTCTGATAAAATAATTAAGTAATCTATAATTCTAATAAAAAACTGTGTTTAAAAACTTGAATATAAACCTGTTGCTGATAAATACAGCCTTCCATCTGTAGAGCATGATGGAAATATTGAGAGAGAAGTTTTTCCTGATGTTTCTTAAGTACTGGAACAAATTTCTTTTTTCCAGTGCTAAATAAAATAAGACTTCATTGGCTTTCATTTGTATTTGGTATTAAACATTGAGAAAAGGCAGGTGGCTCAGGAAGATCTTCATATTCTATAGTTAAGTTTTTATGTCTTTTTCGTTCTGGACATTCATTAAAGTGTTTTTTCTGTTCAGCTATTTGTAAGTTACCTGTTTGCAAAAAAATATTTCTTTCTGGACTGCTGAATATCTCAGTGTCTGATGAAGGTATGTATGAAATCCTAATCAAAAGTATATACACAAAAATGAAAAAACATTTGAACAAAAATTTCAAAAATGAAACACATTAGTTTTTGTCAAAACACAGGTAGTCTCGATAACCTAATATTTAATCATTATGACTAAACTTATTTATGGCATACCTTGTGTGTTTTCTTTTACGGAGCGTTGTTCCATCATCAATGTCTGAAACATCAGTACCCAAATCAGATTTTTCTTTTGCTTATGCAATTTCTTTTTCTGCGCTTTCATATGTATCTAAAACCATTTTAATGAAGTTTATTGATATGTTTAACTAACATATATCTTGGTTAAATATATTAATGTAGTATCTTAGTTATGAGTAAGATACTACAAACAAAAGTATTTCAACTTATTTTACATTAGTATGACAGCACAAGGATTACATATAACTAATCATAACCTGTTAAATTTACACAATATATTTTTATCAATATTTGCACAATTGTTAACAAAATTAGTGGATCAGGATTTTTGATAAATATACTACAGCAATAAAAGATACTCAAGACTATATAAAAAAATACCAAAATTTTTCAAAATTCTAGCTTTGTAACTCTTCCATTTATCAATTTTGAAATCAGCACATGTCTGAACAGCTTTTAAAATTTTTTGGTGAGACTTATATGGTGGCCAGTAACATTCAAGATGTTCATCAACATCATTAAGCAGTTTTCGAACCCAAGTTTTTGGAGCAATTTCCACTTCATCAGATTCCAAAAAGTGAACAATACAATGTAATCTAGAAAATTAAGAAAAATGTGTACATCAAATGGTTTTATAAAAAAACACTTATGCTCAACCCAATTCAGGTATATCATCAAAAACAATAAATGTCAGACAATAAAATTTAAAAAAAATAGAAATAATGAGGTGTTCACTGTTATTTATAGGTAAACACACACACACATTTTGAAACTAAATCATTTATGTTATATATAGAAGTTTATCTTCAATTTGAGACACTTAAAATGTATTTGACTTTTTTGAGTCTAAAGGATATTCATAAAACGAGTTTGTATTTTGAAACTGTTTTACGACTACAAATATATCCAAATCTTTTTTAATTATGTTTTGAAGGATTCCAACTTTGGAAGTATTCAGAAGTATACAATTATTATTTTCTGTTAATGAAAAAACGAAAGATTTAAGTTCAACACTCTTATATTGAATGGCGTTAAACAACTCAGGCCATATTAATGGACCATTGTTATGTTCATATTTACAAAAAGGATACTCTTTTTTTCTATCCTTATTGGAGACAGAGATAAGCTTTTTTCTGAAACTTTTCTAATAACTTGTTGAAGTGGTAATGATGGTTTTCGAATAAGTTTTTTAACACTTCGTAAGTAGTTTTCAAAAGGAAAAGCACTTATTCCATCTAATGCACCAAATCAACAAACATCATCTGGTAAATGAATTATGCAGTGAACATTATAAATAACAAACTCAGGTCCATATAATTTCTGTGAATGCTGTACAAAAATTGTCAATAATTTTTGAGCATAGTCACACAAACTTTGACAGAGCTTGCTGCTAACAAGACATGAAATGGCTACATGAAGAAGCAAAAAATGCTTGTACAGAATAGGATGCATATTGTTTTGAAGAACTAATGGACCTGTATACAACAAAACAAACAAAACTCAGTTGCCTTCCAATCATCTAGTTCAGTAAGGGAACGTGGTTTGCGTGCAAATTCATGTGGTATTGAAGGACGCAACAACTTCTGATGTTCACTTATTTTCATGACTTGTTGTGCAGTTAATCTAGTTTTTAAAATACCCTTAACCCAAAACTGTAACAACTTTCTTATAACGCCTAAACAGACAAGATGCATGTATTCTAACAGTCTAACAGCAAGTCAGTTACCATGCCAATAGACAATTGCATAAGTGCTGATTTTATATTGTTTTTATAATGATCTTCATACAACATATCATTAAATGCTTCATTAGTTCGAAGAGGACTAGTCACTTTAGTAAAGGTCATTCTTCCTATGTGTTTTCCAGATTAAATGCAACAATCACAGCTATAATATCCACTGTACGGCTTTGTATTTTTTAAAAAGGATCGAGCAGGAGCATCACAGACAAAACTATGAATACAAAACTGATAAACTTTGTCTTTCAGTTTTATTCCATTTTTTTCCAATTGAGAGATTTCAATCACAAATGAGTTCAAAAACTCAATAACATTAGAAGGTTTGTTGTAACTAGCATATATTCCAATTAGAAAAGGTTTGCTTGTTTCACTTGGCTGTTTTAATAAACCAAGAATTGGCCACAGCTGTAAACCAGTGCTTTTAAATAAAGGCAAACCATTGATATTGCATTGGATTAAAAATTCAGAACAATCTGATGGATTTAAAAATATTTTTTCACTTTCAAACAATTTTTGCAAGCATGAGGCAATTCCAAAATGATGACATAAACCACTACTACTCAACTTTTCACAACTCACATTTCTTGGTGTTGACAATAAAGTCCTGGGATCAAGTGGCAAAAAAGAATGATGTGGTTGAAGTATATGTAACAGAGATTTTAGTGAATAGTGAGAAATATTTTCATTAACAGCCCATCATGCAAGCTCAACAACCAGTCCTTCCTTACCATCACAGTCATCAGTATCTTGGAAATTGTCTGATTTAGAATTCCATTCCAACCTATCACTGTCACTCATTTGGAGACACACATAGTCATTCAATTCGAATGGCTGATTATTAACTTTTTCACTCAACATAAAATTATTATGTGGAACTTGATTTGTGTTAAAGACATCTGCAATTTTGTAAGCCTCACAAGAATCAGTTTCTTTATTAAAATAAACTTCATTACTTATATATAATAATTTATTAGTAAGGGTTTTACTGGAATGCTCAATTGATAAAGTATTATGAATTAGAAAATCATCATCATTTATGGCACTTGAAGTTTGAATGTCTTCCAAGTGTGCTTGAACTCTGGCTCTTATACAATGCATGGAAGAATATGATTTGGACCTAATAATAATATCCAACAATTTCACTGTAGATGCATTGTTAGTAATATATATTAATCCTATTCAGTAAGCCACAATAGATAAGGCTTTATGAATCATAAAACTAAACCAACATTTGTTACAAAAACCAATGTAAAATATATAAAATTAATTTAACACTCATGACCTTAGTTTAGTTAATCAATGAACACTTATATTTTTAAATATTTTAATTTACTTTTAAAACAAATACATGGTTAAGGACATTAACCTTGTAAGGTCAATGTCCTTAAACAACGTTGACCAACAAGACTCACCAACGATTATTAACAAGACTCATCAACGTTGACAAACAAAAGGTCAAATGAAATTTAAAGAGATTTCAAAAAATTTAAATTTAAAAACTATTTAACAAATGCAAGCTTGCATTTGTAAACTTAAAGCTTTTAAAATATCTTTACATACTTTTAAAGTTTTAAATAGCAATGGTTGCAAATTAGCAACGAAACTTTCAAATCTTTATGATTTGTCTTAATTTAATCAAAAATGAAAAAGTTATAATATATATTTTAAAATAATGCTTAAGTAACTTACTTGCTAGTCATCATTTCTTTAGTTTTCTTTAAACTTTTTTTTCCTTATTTTTATTCTTAAATACAGATTTCTGGACGCATGTGCGGACATAAATTTGAAGCATGTGAGAACATTGTTTTCACTGACCAATCAAAATTCGTTTATTATTACTTTTTATTTTCATTTCAATTTTTGATATATCCTTTCATTTATCTTTTTTTAATAAAAAAAAAAAGTACTGCCCTTAAATGCATATCTAAGTCCGAGTGTCCTAGATACATATCTAAGGGCTATATAGTTTTTTTTATTTAAAAAAAAAACGCCCTATTTTTGTCGGTAGGATAACGTTTGCACAATTATACAATGTTATGAATTTGTTGGTTTAATGTTATCATATCTACGTTGGCAGGACGTGAAAATAATTAAGGTTGCCCGACGTTATCCTAACGTAGTCGGAAAGACGTTTGAATTAATTGGTTGGCCCGACGCAATGATATTGACGTCGGCAGGACGTCATATTGTGTTAAGTTACCCAATTGAAGATATTTCTCAAAACCCGTTTTAAGATTTTCTACCTAACAATTAAATTTAATAACGTTCGCAAAGGTTGCTCAGTTTTATCCTGAAACTTAAAAATAGTAAAATCATAGTGTAGAAAATTATTGAATTATTATTTCTGATTATCTGAATCAATGTTATTGTAAATCAATTTAAAAGTGGTTGAGTAACTCACTTGATGAAAAATCAGCAGACGAATAACAAGTTTGCTTAAGATAAGAAAATTGGCAAAGGAACTTTCAGTACTGTTTTTATTGCAAAAATTAACGTATGGATTATTGCCAAGACAAAATATGCGAAAGAGAAAGATGGAGTTGCTTTACTAAATAACACAAAAGATTCTGCTATTAATGTTGCTGTGAAACTTAGCGGCACACGCAGTCTCTCTCTCTATTTGATACACTTGGTGCGTCTCAAGTCTTTTGTAAACGGTTATCCTAAGAAATATACATAAAGAATCTCGCCATAGTATTTAATATAGAATTGAAGTATATAAACGCAATTCTTAATGGAGCCCACGGAAATATAAAAAAACTCCTTATTAAGCCAAAGGTTAAGAAGATATTTAAAGATCAGCTAGTGAAACATTCTTCGTGAAGAGTTCGTTCATCTCAAAGAGCAGGATACCAGCTTAGTGATTTTATTATTCGAGATATTTATATTAAGGTTTTATGTTGAATTAAAATAAGTTAAGTGAGTTAAGTATGTTAAGTAGAGTTACGTTATTAAATACTAAAATATTAAATGCGCCCATATTATTCCGTATTTTAAAGATTTTTTTATATAACTATTAGTGTATATATATAACATACCTCTTCTTTCCTCAACTTTTCACTGCCACATCCAATTTTTTTTGTTTTGCTTAATTTTATACTTAAAGTCAAGAAAAAATGTTGGTGTGGCTTTTTTTTTGCACCCCACTGTATATTAAGGTTTTATGTTGAATTAAGATAAGTTATGTGATATAAGGTTAAAATAAATAAGTTAAGGGAGTTAAGTATGTTAAGTAGAGTTACGTTATTAAATACTAATGTAAAATTCGACAATATAAGGGATACTCTTTAGCTTAACTTCATAAGTTATAAATTTAGTCGCTAAAGTTAATTGCTAACAATTTTGGATTTTATTTTGTTGCATTGCGGTCGTCAATAACTGATAAGTTTTTTTTAAACAAGTTATTACAGGCAATAAAAATATTTTATTCAAAGTTCATTAGAAACGTTTAAAGCGTTTAAAATTCAATAAAACATTCAAAAATTAATTGCCGTTTGTGAGAAAAATACTTTGAGTTTGAAAATCCCGTTTAAATTTGAAATGAGATTTGTGAAATGTCTGTCCTTACAACTAAAAGAAGTGTGAGAACTATGAATGTTAATTCTATTTAAAAAATATTCGATCAGGCGAATGATTTAATGAAAGATGTAAATCAAAATGATAATTAATCAGAATTTATTAATTTGAGACTGCATATGATAGATTCAAGAGAATCAATATTCTAAATGATGAAATTTCATTGTTAATTGAAGATGCAGATGAACAGCAAATTAATGATGGTTTAGCAATCGAATTTGAAGAAATATATGTAAAGAATCTCGTCATAGTATTTAATCATAGAATTGAAGTAAGTAAAAATAATTCTTTACAGTGCTTAATTAATTTTCCACTTAACAACAGGCGTGGAATTTTCCTCTTTTAGCAGGATTTAGCAATCAGACTGTTGGGTTGTTTATAAAGTTCTCGCGTGATCTAAGATCGGTATATGATCTAAAACCGGCATTCTACATCTACTTCTTAACATTGCATGTAACCGTCTATGTTCTTCTGGACGTCCGTTGGTCTTTTTTTTAAGTTTTGTTTTGTTTAAGTTTTGTTTTGTATAAATTTTAATTTTTCTAAGTCTTGTTTTGGGGCTTTCTCATCGAAGTTGCATTTTTTTTTAGTTCGTAACTTTAAAACTGGATCAACATCAATTTTGAATTTAAAATTTTATAAACTAAAACGCCCCCCGTAGATTTCTTTTGAAGTTGTTGTTGTTGCTGTTTTCTTGAAGGTAGTTTTAAGTCTACCTTGCGGACCAAGGTGTAAACAAAAGCTAATGCATTTTGAAACATGAATAAGAGCTGTGTTTTTTTTTTTTTTACTTCTAATGTCGTCATTATATTTATAACACTAAAATGAACGAAAGAGGAAGAATATATATTAAGAAGTATTGGATAATCTAGTCCGAGATTACCAAGATACCAAGATGCTATCAGATAGACCTGATTTTGACGTTGGAGAGTTAAAAATCCTTTTTGACAAAAGTCGTTTTTTTATGTTTGCAGCGTTATAAGAATTTATTTTTTATGATTTAGAAATGTTTTTTAAATCTCAAAAGGACTGTCAGAATGCCTTTTTTAATAAGAGGGTCAAAAAATTGATTTTCACCAATTTAAATTGGAACTTGATTTTTTGTTCATTTGATTATTTGTTTTTTTGTTCTTTGAACGCCTTTTTACGTTCTTTGTCAGATTGAAGTTCCCATTTTGACTAATTTAATGGTTTGAAAAAGTTTTGCAAAACTCAAAAGTAGGGTCGTAAAATTTCGGAAGAAATTATTGTTAAAACATAAATTCAAAAAGGTTCTTTTTGCATGAAGTAAATTTTTCATGTTAAAAACAAGCAGTTCAAAAACTGCATGAACAAATTTTAAATAGGTTAACGTTGCTGAAAATCATTGGAGAAGGAGGGGGTTGCAATTCCATTACAAAAAACGTTGCTGAAAAAAACGTTTAAAAAAAAAGAAAGGTTAATAAAAAACCGATTAAAGAAAAATTTAAATCATTTTTTAATCAAAAATTATGCTCATAAAAAAAATTCAAAACCTAAGAACGATAACATTGTTCAAAAAAAAATTATTTAATACTTTTTTTTAAGTACCATTTCAATACGTTATGGCATGCTTTCAGAGAGTTTGTGTTAGCATTGTAGAGACATGTACTTAATCAAAACTCTTTTAATTTCCGTCATTAGTTCCGGAATCGAAGTGTAGCACGCTCGACGGTGCTAGTGATTTTTTCGATGTATGACAACGTGCACCATCTGCATACAGAAAGTTGATTGACGTGTTTCAAAAGGGTCTAAAGGTTTTTGTTCTAAACACCTTTTATAATGTTCAGAGCTTTATGTTTCATTTTTAGGAAGAAAGTATTAACAAGTTACATACATAATATACTTTCTTCCTAAAAATGAAACAATGAATTCTGAACGCTATATGTTTAAATAGCGAGCATGTAATGGTTTGGGGTTGCTTTAGTAGAAAACAGGGCCGAGGAACACTATTTTTTTGTTTCAGAGGAACGCTATAAATTTTGAAATTGTTTTGTTTGATACACCAGGATTTTCTACGAGAAAATGCAAAAATATTTCTCGCTTCTTATCTCAATTTGATGACATCTCAATTAAAGTTAATTGTTTTGATAAAAAAGTTGAGTAAATTAGATGGAGCCCAAAGCATAAGTTGGGTTCTTATAATATGTATTCCATCCATTGATCTTCAACGGATCATGGAAGGAGAAAGAACGAACGTTGGTAGCATAAGTTCTAGAAAATTTAGAAAAGTATGAACCTCTAGAAAATAATAATTGTATTATCATATAATGCTATTAATTTATTTCAAAGCTCATTCCTTTTAAAAATCTTGAAAATATAATTTTTTGAATTTAATGAAGAAATGAGAAATAAGAACAAGTTCAAATTTATATTCGATACTTTTCAACTCTTGTGAAGCTTGCAACGTGCAATTTTGCAGGTAAAAAAGTTTTCGCTTTATTGCACGTTCAAATATATTTAACCATAACTTTGAGTGAACACATTACTCAATGTCCAACTGTCAGCTCAGTGTGTTTTTAATAAAAATAATTGACCATTTTATGGTTCTTCTGACTGTTCTCAAAAAAATGAATGAGAAATATGTTTCATATTTCTTCTAAAAATTAAAAGACACATACGCCAGTTTCTTAGCAAAGAATGTCAAGAACTAGAAGACCTGTTTGTTATGACGGTGTCAAACCAGTTGCTCAGCATTTAAATGTATTGAAGAACGCCTTTAAAAACTCAATTTTACGCCAGATGTTCGAAATCAGCTTTAATCAATTCAAAAGTATTTGTCAAAGTTTGAATGTGTTCCGTTGTAAATCTTTTTGCTGAAACTTCTTACAATCATCACCGTGTCAAAGAAGATAAAGAATCTTCACCGTTCAACCAAGTCACAGGAGCATTTGAATATAAATTTGATGTTCAATCATTGGAACTTTAGTTTTTGAACTTAAATATTTAGTATAAAAATGGTGAAAAAACAACAACGGTTTTATTAGTTTAATGTGTTTCTAATAATTAACAAAAATTGATGTTAAAAATATTAAATTAAACCGTTTTATGTTTTCTCACCTCTTTAAATTAATGAGAAGTTTTTTAGAATGAATATGTTCGAGTTTTGTCCTACGCCCCACATTCGGATTTGATGTGTTCATTTTCATTTCCTTATTTTTCCACGTGGATGAATTAATGATGTGTTCAAAATCAATAGAAAGCAAATGAGAAGTTTTTTAGAATGTTTATGTTCGAGAAAGCAAATGATGTTCAAGATCATTAAAAATCAAATGATGTTCAAGATCATTAAAAAATCAAATGGATTATTGAAATTTAAAACAGCAAATGATGAAATGAAGTTCAGGAATTGGGGGCTTCAATTACTTAAAAAATCATTTATGTTAAGTGTTGTGTCAAATATTAACAAGAAATTTCTTTGTTGCTGAAAATGATTGGGGTCAACACAATGCTTTCCTTTCACTCTTTCCCTCGACTGTGATAGCACCGTAATAATTTCTTAAAAGTCCCATTATGAAATTTGTTAGTGAACCATTTACTGACCGTTTGTACTTTTTTTAATAGAAACATTCAACAATCAAAATCTTTGTTTTCAATTTTGTTAAAATCGAGAAAGGTTTAAAATTATGATTAAAAAAGTGAAAATATAAAACTCACTTCTTATCTCTCTAAAGTTACAGGAGCGAACTTTTTGGTTAAAAGAAGAGTTTGTTTCTGTTAACCAAAAAGTTAAAGCCATCGAGTGCTAGTAAATTTACATTTACAAATGAAATCCTTAAGTGTGAGGCTTTTCATTTTAAAATTTAGTTTAATATCATAAGAAAAGTAGTCAGTCTGACTAAAAGAGACCACTTGCTTTATCTTTACTTCAACAAAATGTGACATTTTTATTAAAGATTATATCATAATATATACATATAAAACAAATATATATTGTTTCTTTCCATCTGCTGATTGGTTAGTAAAGTCGTTAAACGTGAGACATTCTAAACATTTCTTAAGTATTCCAAGTTATATTCGCGAGAGAACCATTACATCTCTTTCAACTATATTTTTCAGTCATATTACAAAAGCAGATTTTTTTTTTATATGAAGGGTACAAGGCATTTATATCGAATTTCAATTTTTGTAGAAAATGCTGTCTGCGTATGGTACATATTGTATGTGAGCTTAATTAATAGCTACCAAGTGTAAAATCCGAAACAATCCATTGAAATGAGTAATTAAAAATATTCTCCTTTAGTTAAAAGCACGGATTGTCACGCTGGTGCTACAATAAAGCCACAAAATATCAAAAAACTTTTTCAGCTATTTACAGCCACACCCTGAATATTTTTTCTAAAAAACCGACGTCGAGAGACTGATTCACAAAAGAGTTACAAAATGATCTGATTCACAAAAGAGTTACAAAAAGTTGTAAAATGATCAATTTGAAATTTCTTTAAAAAATGACACTTTCTTTTTCCTTCTTATGTTAAGTATGATAAAAGATTTTTTTGTAGTAACTTTAATAGAATACTGAAAAATCACCTGAATGTAACAAGATTCTTGAAAACAAAAGTTTGACAAACGAGTTTTTAGTTTAACTATTTTTTTTCAAGGATAGTTAAATTAGAACCTCAACCCGAGGTGAATGCATCGATTAACTGTTAACAAATGATGATGAATTTAAAACGTTGTCACGGATGTAACAGCTCTGAGTGCTTGCTTTTAGCTGCGATTTGACTAACACACTTTGCTTCAATAATTTTATAAATTCAGTGTCATCAGTTGCTATTTTAGTGCATACTTCATGGATATTGTTTTTTGATCGGGTGTTAATATCAGCGAACGACATTTGATTGGTTGTTAATATCAGCGAACGACATTTGATTGGTTGTTAATATCAGCGAACGACATTTAAAAGTAAAAGTTTATACTTAGCATAAGTTTTAGATTCTACTTTCGTTCAGCAAAGAAAGATGAACTTCAATATGCTGAGGATGATCTGAGTCTCATTGCTGCAGTCATTGATAAAGGGTGGTTAACCCCTTCTTTTTTAAATCATGTTTAAGTGAAATCTGTAATTCTTCCTTTCCAAGTCTTGCTGTAATTAACAATTCCCTGGAATCTTTTTCCTCAAGCAGTCATTGCTGAGTCTCATTGCTGAGTCTCATTGCTGCAGTCAGACAGGGTAAGGAGAGGGTGTTTTGAAAAAATAGAAAGTGGTTTCCTGTGTATTTTTTGATTAAGAGGGGCTGCAGTTTTTTCCTCAATTTTTACTTTGGTGTGGGTTTTCAATTCTCCAAAATTAGGTCTCTAAACAAATGGAAGGATTGATTTTTAAAGAAATAGGTGATTTGGAGTTGATTTTCTTATTTTTTTTTGCTCAAATAATATTTAAATTAAGAATTAAATTATTTTGTTGATATATTCCTTTAAAGCTCTAATGATGAGGAATGGGTGGAGGAGGGAGGGGAGGGGATTTTTAGAGAGAGAGAAGATGTTTTTATAATAGAGTCTACGCCTATGTATAAGAGTGACCAGTAGTAATGAGATTTCTTTACATTATATATTTTGCTGGTTTACTTTGCCACATGTGTAAAGATAATTAGTCAATAAAAAACTTCCGAACTTTTTTTTTAAATGAAAATTTCTACGGGCTGCCAAAGCTCATAAAAGGTTAATGAAATTTTTATCTGATTCCAACAAATTTTTTTTAATGCATCCAATCCTTTGAAATTTCAAACTTTGACATCAAATTATTTGATTAAGAATGAAACAATTAGAAAAACCTCAGATGTTTCAGAAATATCCAAATATTTTATATAACTACTTCTAAACTAAATCAAGAACAAAATAATAGACTACAACAGAAACTTATGGAATTGTTATTACAGATATTATGAAAGAATGTTAAAGCTTTTAAGAACTTAATGGACGCAGCATATTCCTAGGGCACTGGAAATGCAGAAATTGTAATTCAGTGAGAAAGATTTTAAAGGTAAATGTTTTATATCAAAAGATTTGAATAGAAAAAGTGGCAATAAAGTGTCTCTACAAAAATTCACTTTTAAGGATTCATTGTTTTAAGAAAAAGTTTAAATAATGAATTGAATATGTTAAACTTAAATTATTTTCATGTACTCATTGTATTACATCACTATATGATAAATTATCATAAATTACATTAAATTAACTTACATCACATTATATTATTTTTCAATATATTAAATTATATTATTGTGTATTCCATTATATTATATATCATATTTAATAAAATTAAGCTATATTATATAATTTTATCAACCGAGTAAAGTTTTGTGTTTAAAAAAACTCTCTTTACGTTGTTCACAAAGAAAGCAAAATCACACTTATTACCTGGACTAAAATTGCTTCGCGTGAACTTATAAAATTTATTGGCAGAAAAAAAATCTCTTCTAAAAGAAACTTTTTTACGTCATCACAGAAAAGATAATCTACATGAAGTTTGCATGTGATTTGGCTAATCAAGAACTCTTCGCTTGATAAACACTTTATAATCACCCAACTGTATACACTGCTACAGAATCTGTGCACCATTTCATTAATATTTTGTCTATATTTTTTAAAAGAGCTTTGTCATCATTTTTTGGCAAAAAACTTTTTTTCCAGTTTTGCTTATGTCAATAGACTTTTTTAAGCATTTTATGCTGATTTATGCTGATTTATGCTGATTGTCTGATTATCTGAGACAACAAAATTTGGAATTTAAAATAATCATCTCTTTGCTTGCATTTAATGAAGGAAGCTTACCAGTTTCAAGTGCATATATGGTTAGAGGTTTCCTTTGTTCATAAATTTGTTCTAACATATGATAGGTACTATTCTACCTTGTTGGAATATTTTGAATAAGTTTGTGCTTAGAAACATCGTTTGCTTCTTAAAGAGCTTTAAGTTCATGGCAGGCTTGGGGAGGCTGGCTGAAATGCCCAACAATTGAAAGACAGTTTGCAATGACATTCTTGACTACTGTTTGTTCAAAAATACACTCATTAATTACAAGTTGCAATGTGTGTAAAAAACAAGGCGTACTATCATATGGGCCATCTTTAAAAGCCTTAACAATATTTGCACCATTATCTCTAGCTATTAAATGACTTTTTTAAAGGTGATATTTTAAATTCAGCCATAAAATCATCAATTAATTCAGCAATGTTTGCTGCTGTATGCCTCTCAGGAAATGGAGCTACTCTAAGTACAACAGTTCTCTGATTAAATGTGTTGTCTAAACAGTGACCTATCAGGCTCATGAAACTTTCATTTGAACAACTGGTCCATATATCAGTAGAAAAGCTTATGAATTCAGCAATGTGTAATGTATATTTCACCTTATTTATTATTGTTGAGTGAATGGATGGTTATTCTCTATTGGTTCAAAACTTTATTATTTTTTTTGTTAAAGTTCATCTTACATTTGGTTTATAAAATGGAAAACCAGAAGTTTTAAGACAGAACAGAAAAAGAGAAGTTTCCTGTAAATTTAAGGAAGAATTTAATTAAATCAAAGTTCAGAGAAAAGTTGAGTCTTATTGTTGACCAGCCCAAAGTAGGTTCTGGTAATAGCAATGATGGAAATACTTCAAGAAGAGCATTTGAGAACTCTGAGAATTTCTCTGAAACTGCAGGGGTTAATATAGAAGTTATAAATAGAATGCACATTGTCCTTATTACAATGTCAAATGGGTATCATATTGATACTTTTCAATTTGAAGTTTACTGTACTGATACAGCTAAAATTATTGTTAATAAATATGGTTGGTATATAATGCCACCCAGTGTTCACATAATTCTGATAAATGGTTGCTCTATTTCAAAGCAATTTGATTTGCCGATTGCTCAATACTCTGATGAAGCTCATAATTTTAAGTTCCTAATTTGAATTCCTTGAGCCCAAAAACCCCTATTTTGATGTATAGTTTATGTTTAATGTACATGTATTTAATAGTTTAGTAATTTTTGCCGCTTTTAACTTAATCTGGGTCACTGTGCGCCGTGAAAAAATTTTCTGGCTCTAAGCAAAGAAATCAAACTAATTATATTAAACAATTTATCATCTGTTTTTTTGGCTTCGCTTTCATGGGAAGGCAAGTTATCTGGATCTGAAGATGGTGTTGGATTTTCTTTTTCACGTTCTCTTATTTCTTTGTTTTCAGTATCAACATCGCCTAGACTTTGTGATGGCAGAGCATTTGACTGGCAAGGTAATACTTTCGAAATATTTTTCTCTAATGCACGCTCTATTTTAATTTCAAACTACAAATTTTTAATTTTAATTTAATATTTTAAAACTACAACTAACATCATTTCAAGAAACGGAAAAGGAAACAATTCTGAAAACACACAATGATGCATTACGATCGCTTTTGCTATTTTTGGCTTACTTTGGATTTTTTGTAACAACCAATCAGCGTGGAGCATTTCAAATAAAGGTTGAGATATGTTCAATTTTGTCAAACGGTTGGCGTGAATTGTGTGAAGAAATATATTACATTTTGTTTAACTGCCAAAAGTTCAAGTGAAAATGTGATTATTGCGATGTTATGGCTATTACTTTCGGTAATTTTTTTAGAATTATCAATTATTTTTTAACAAAATGGACCTTTTTCACTGAATACCCGACAGAACTGTTCGGGAATCGACAGAACTGGTAATTGGGTACCAAAAGTATCAGTTAGGGGTTAAAGCTCGATTAGGTTTGCTCTGACTACCGCAACTTTTTATAAATCATCCTCATTCAACATCATTCTAAACATCCTAAACATTAGATTGTGCCCACGCCTCTTTGAGAGCTATCTTAAATTTTTTTCAAAGTTTTTTTCTCAAGGTCTATTTAATTGCTATGGAAACGGCAGGTATAAATTGATCCAAGTTATTGATCCAAGCATATAATAAAGATAAACACGTTAAATAATCAGAAGCTATTATTCAAAATATGTTAAAAAATATGAGTTTAAATTAGTGGGCTAAAACTTATTCACAGTACTGTATATCTTGTAAGCATTTGGCTTCGCTTTTATAAAATCATAATGGTTGACGCAGAAAATGTTCAAAATAATGACGGTTATGGCAAAACGACATTCGGCCGAAACTCTGTAGCCGCCACAATTGGGCCAGTGTTGGCCCAATAACAAATGCCATCGCAATGACGTACGACTACTCGCCAGAAGCATGCCAGACTCGGGCCTGTACTGGCCCGTTACTAATCTAGTCGTCACGGCGTTCGATGATTGGCCGGAATTCTGGCCCAGTGTCGTAGGCTATCTGGGAAGGGTAAGTTGAAACAATGCGGTTTAAAGAATGGTTTTATATATTTTTCCTAAGTGTTTCTTAAACAATATAACTATAACTTTAACACGTCAGCTGTAAAAAACTTACACTTATTAAATAAAAATTTCGAAAGTTATTGATATTTTTTTTCTTTCGATAAAAAATTATAAACTTCGTTTTTGAAGTTTTTTTGGGTTTTTCTTTAAACTTAGAGGTATATAACCATAATAAAGTAATGGTAAGTTAAAAAAATCTTTTTCAAACACGTAAAGCAAAAAAAATTGATTTTTTAAATATAAATAATTATTTACGATGATTAGAGGGATTATGATACCTATGGGGTAAGTTACATCAAATTGCTTGGGGTAAGTTAAATCATAAATTAGCTGCGGGTTTTGTTGACTTTACGCACTTTTCCAGTTTTTTCTAATATAATGGACCTTTTTAATATAACAGCGTAGCAATAAATGAAAACAAAAATTTTATGATGAAGTTATGTTTATATAAGTTGTATATGTATATAATATATAAGAGGCATATGCATATATATGTATATATATTTATATATTACTTATTATGTATATATACATGTATATATACATGTATCTTATATATATATATATATATATATATATATATATATATATATATATATATATATATAATTTTTATATTAACTATCATTAAAGAAAGTGCTTCATCTGGGGTTAAAGGTACTTTTGTGAACTAACAGCGGATACATATTTTGAGGCTCTTGTTGGGGTTGTTAACGTGACATCTTTAACAACTTAAGCAGCATGTACTTTTAAAAGAATTTACTTTATTTAATATATATATTATTTATTTATAAAAAATTTTATTTTTCTTTTTTTTTTCGAAGTAAACAAAACAGTCAATTGTTTTTTATCTGACTAAGAGAATTTTTTTTTTTTTCAAAAACAGTTTATAGTATAAAAATTTTTATACTATATGTTTTTATACTATATAGTTTTATGTTTTCGTCTTTTTACGTTCAGATCTTGTTTACAGATAGTCCTAGAACAAAATTCCGAACAGGACAGGTATATACCTGCTCTAGGGTGGCCTGGACATCAGTTGACATTTAGCCTCCGTTCGGTACGCACTAAACAAGTGGACACGTCGAAAAATTCTTCGCCTGTTTTAAAGTGCTGTTAAACTAAAGAAACTATTTCAATTGAAATTCGGCAAAAAATGGAACTTTCTGGAGGAATGTAGAATATATGGTTATGCACTGTTATTGCTCATTTTAATTTTTTTAATATTTAAATCGCGCGACAAGAAAACATAAAAAATTGTAAATTTTTTTATCTGAAATCGATTTTCTAATGTCGTTTTAAAAATTCAACCGCGGTTATCCACCTTCTTTCGACAAGGAATTGATAGTGTATAGTGTTAAATATAACATATTAAAAAACTGGCTGCCATTGAGTGCCATTTTAATAGTGAGACTAGTTTATATGGAGGAACATGTGGTGCGACATTAATCTATTAACATAGATTAATGTCTGAAAATGGTCATGGAAATTAGTGAATTAACATTATTTAATGGCACAAATTACATTTTAATACAATAATTTATTATTTTAAATATATGCTTTACAAGTTACTTCTCATTCCGTTTTATGATAATCTCAAAGTTTTATAAAATAGTCCTCATAGAACTAGAGCAGTTATAACTGTATTTTTTTTTTACAGAGTCTTCCAAATCTTCAAATATGGAATTGTCAAGAAAAGATATATTCTTTATGGTGAAAGACAGTTTAAAAAATGAATATAAATTCATCATTGATGTTTTGACAGATGCAATTTTCAAATAAACGGAACATGTGATACAGGTAGGCGAGGATGAAATGTCATTATCACGGTAATTTTCAATATTTCGATCGAGATGGAGAGCAGCAGGAAGATGGAAAGATTTTTTTCGGAAAAAAAATGAAGAATGGTTGAAGGGCACCGTACAATTTTCAAAATTATCCAATACTGAATGCACAACACCTGAGAAAATTGTGAAGAGTGATAATAAAAAAGGAACATGTGGGCGACCTTCGCAATCCTTTGCTTCATCTAGTGATAGATCAAAGAGGCGAAAGACTCAAGAAGTACGTTCTACTTTTGTAGTTTCGCATAAAAAAGATCGTTTTTTAGTTGTGCGTAAACGCCGATATATCTTTGTAAAATTCAACACAATTTATATACAGATTAATTCCCTAGGTATTCACACATACCTTTTCACACATACAATTATTTACAAGTAATGCTGTAAGGCATTCACATATCTTTTCACAAATGCAATTATTTACAAGTAACGCTATAATGACATTTCCTTTTACGCACACAATTATTCACAAGTAACGCTATAATTACACTCCCCCTTGGTCATAATGACCACTTCACCTCACGGACTATATCGCTCAGGTGCCATCCTTTTTCGGGTGCTTCTTCGCAACATTGGCGTCTGGTTTGTCTCGTCTTCAGGTAACACAACGCACAGTTCTTCATCATCTTCTAGATCCTCATTCGACTTGTTATCAACTCTGACGGGTCTTAGGTCGCGTATGTGCCGGCATACTTTGTCCACTTCAACCGTTTGCTCCGAAATGATTCCTGTAACTCTCCCAATCTTGTATTGAGAGTCACATCGGTTGTCCGGGGGCTTTACCCATACTTCATCGCCAAGTTTAAACTTGTTGGTGATCTTCTCATGAGGTTCATATGCGTTTTTATCGTCGTCAATTCCTCTAACTCTAATTTCGTAATGGTATAATATATTTGCGGGTGCTGTAGATGACTTACAATAGTCTTTTGGGTTGACGTTATACCAATAAACTGCCTCGGGTATGCTGCACGGAACTCTCTTCGCCGTTCTTTTCACTGTTCGATGGCACCGTTCTGCAATTCCATTCCCTGAAGGAACGTAAGCGCACCTGAAGCGAAGTTTAACGTTCCATTTGTTAATAAATTGTGAAAATAATGTGCTTCGAAATGCTGTATCATTATCCGTCAGTATTTCATTTGGACCGCCTCGTTCAAGAAAGATTGCGTTTAGTTCTTGAATGACACATGCACTAGTTTGGTCTTTAATATGGCGCCATATTGCATATCGTGAAGGCCCACAGTCAATCAGGGTAAGAAAATGTTGCCCCTCATAATGAGTTATATCCATACCAAGCCGTTGCCACGTCCCTTTTACTTCGATTTTCCCTTTCGGCCACTTTATCGGACTTGGATCAATTGATTGGCACGCTACACATTTTTCAACCACTTGCCTGACTTCTTCCCTGCTTACTGATGGGTCAATTCTACGAACAAAATACAATGTTCTCTTCACACCATAATGTCCCGTGGACTTATGAACATGGTTTATTTCTTTGGGAGATAGAGAAGCACTAATCGTTCCACCTGCAGCAAGTTCAGTGGGCTTATCGATCATTTTCAACCAACTTCCAGGCACTCGAGTAAGTACATCGGCTAAGTTAGACTCCGAGGGTACTAGTTTAATATCCACTCTGAGTTTGTATTCGTCCACAATATTCGTAATGGCCTGAAGCCGTCTTCTAATCAGCATTTCGTTTGAAGCCTTTGTCTTCAATCTGGATTTTCCAGTCAGTGCATCGGTGACCCAGTGTAATACTGCTTTCGAATCAGTGCAAATATGCAAGACATTCATCTTCCAATTGAGACCCATGTTTAGTCCTTTGATTACTGCATCGAGTTCAGACATGTTTATATGTGTTGTATCATCTTTTCTTAACCAACAAGCGTCTTCGATTATATTGCCATCAACTTCGATACTCACACCTAGCGCTAGTGAACTAGCATCCACCCACACTGTTGCCTCGTTGCCATAAACATTCCAAACTCCTTTGGCAGGATCGTTGTTACGTGTTCTTTTTACCATATCGTTCACTATTTTTTCAACAAACTCGCATTGTATCTTCTCATCCCATGTTTTCGTCAGGGCGTTTGCTGTCCTTTTAACAAATGACGAAGCTACACGCAACCAACCACAAACTGGAAGATTCCCTGTCATTTTTCCACATAAAGAGAAGATTTTTCGCCTCGTTAGAGAACTTGGAACTTCACCGAAATCGTTGTCTCTCTTCCAAAATAACTTCTTATTTTCAATTCCAACTTGTAATCCTAGAACTCTCGCCCCTTCGGACACACGAACCGCCGGCTTACAATGTAGTCCATACATATCCAAATGATCAAGTACACTGCGAACTGATACGATGTCTTCATTTACAAGAATATCATCAATGTATGATGATGTTCCCTTCCAGATCTTTTCGTCTTGCGATAGAACTTTGTCCAAAACTGCTTTCATAATGACGGGCGCAACGTTCAGGCCAAATCCCAAACGTGTTAAACAAAACCTCTGTCCACGAAACACAACAGTTTGGTAAGCCCAGAGTTCCTCGCTGATTTTGAGTTGCATGTAGGCCGAAGATAAATCAATAATTGAAATATTTTCTCCAAGCCGTCTCCAGTCTCGAAGTTTGTCAGCACATGCATCCGTGTTCGCCGTAAATGGTTCAATAAACGTGTTCAACACCTTGAAGTCTAACACTGGTCGCACTTTCCCTTTATTTTGCTGCACCACTGCCATAAGTGGAACCAAACCTTTTACTGGACCGTGTTTTTTCGCTTCGTACTTTTGCAGCCATTTTTTCTCTATCCACCCTTCAATTTCTTTTTCGTAATCGTGTTTTATGCCGATGGGGATGGTATATTCAGCAATTCTATTCACGAGATTTTCAGGTTTGGTATTCCATTTCCAAGCAATTATCCATTCTCTATTTTTCTTTTCAAATGAAGCTGTGAAATCCTGAGCCTTTATATTCATATCATGAACATCTATTGACAAATCGCTTTTTAGACCAAGTAAACATGCTTCTTTTTTCATAAAACAAACATCCCGCGTTGCAGAAATCGATACTCCACCAAGTGCCACTATTCCATTCATACCCATTATGAAACAAAAACCCAGTGGTTTGAAATTGACCACAAGTGCTTCCACACACACTGTATTTCCATTTGGCGCGGTGATTCGAGTTTGGCTAACACCTTCGCACTGCTGTTGTTGTCCATTTATAGTTACCACGCTAACTTCTTTCTTCATTATTTTTGTCGCACATTTTTTTATAGATGATGCAGCAGGTACATCCTGAGTCAATTAGCACATCCTGAAATACACCGTTAATATTCAAGAGCATGGCAGGTAACGCCATTATTGATTGTATAGGGAGAGAACTGGCGCAGACGCCTTCTCCCTCACTCCGTTTTTTGGACACATTCTTGACATGTGTCCATACTCTTGACACGAGTAACACAGCACATCGCTTGACTCCCGTCTTCTACTTGACTTGTTTCGATAATTATGTCTTCTTAAATGACAATCTCTCGCAAAGTGATTGGGAAGTTTGCACTCATAGCACACTGATTGCGTTTTATCTTCTGGCAACCTCGGATCACCACTTTTCATTGCAGCTACAGCAAATTTTTCCACCATCCCGTTGTTCCGTTTCTCGATCATCAGAGTCCTTGCTCGCGCAAGTATTTGAACAGTTGTAAGATCGTCCATACGAGAACTCGATCTCAGCATCCGTCGAACTTCCTCGGGGAGCCCAGCAACAAAGGCACACGCGATCGCTTTGTCTGGTAGCCCACCAATTAGGGTAGACAATCTTCGTAGTTATGCCAAATAAACATCAACTGCTTCTCCATGTTTCAGCTTTCTCGTGACAAACTGCTCGTAGGCTGTGAATGCATCAACGGCAAAAGCTTCAAGCAAAGCCTCCTTTATTTTCTTAAAATTTTCTTTATCAGTCTCTGCTAACTGTTGATACACTACGAATGCACCATCAGTGAGACGGAGAGGAACCACACGTGCCAGATCTGTTACACCAATTATTTTACATACCAATTCAACCTTTTCCAGCCACTCCGCAACTGACTGTTGATCGTTTCCACTAAACTCTGGAAATAACTTTAAATTAAGTTTAGTCGCCATTTCGCCGAAATAGCTTGTAGTTTCGCATAAAAAAGATCGTTTTTTAGTTGTGCGTAAACGCCGATATATCTTTGTAAAATTCAACACAATTTATATACAGATTAATTCCCTAGGTATTCACACATATCTTTTCACACATACAATTATTTACAAGTAATGCTATAAGGCATTCACATATCTTTTCACAAATACAATTATTTACAAGTAACGCTATAATGACATTTCCTTTTACGCACACAATTATTCACAAGTAACGCTATAATTACAACTTTTTCTACAGAAGAATTGGCATATACTGCTCAAATGAGTTTAAGGACTTCTGGTTAAGTACATGCTGCTCAAGTTGTTCAAGATGTCACGTTAACAACCCCAACAAGAGCCTCAAAATATATATCCGCTGTTAGTTCACAAAATGAAGTACCTTTAATCCCAGATGAAGCACTTTCTTTAATGATCGAGAAAGGATAATCTGTACATAAATTGCTGATCCATGGATCAAAAATTGTAAAATATGCCCTTTTACCGATTGGACAATTTTCTGAAGATGCTCAAGAGTCACGCAATAAGGACATTAAAAACAAGAGAATCGAATATGAGAGACATTTTTAATAGGCTCTTATTAACATCAGATTCATTTCTCTCGATCATCAGGAAATTGCCCCAGAGACCGTTAAAATCTCTTCATCAAGAAGCTATACAATTGTTAAAACAACCTGAAGTCACCGAGAAGAGTCAAGGAACGATTTAGATTTAGATACAAGTGGTTCAACATCAGATTCCGAATCGAATGATTCGAACATTGATGAATATGACATACGTGATTTTTGTTACTAGGATTAAAGAAACAATTTTTTTACGTATATGTAACTTAATCTTTTACCAATTTTAAAAAAATAATAAAATTAAAATTACAAATTTCTGTTTTTTTATTAATAGCATAAATTTAGAAATAATTTTACAATGTTTTTGCTCTAATTTAGCTCCTGAATCATTAGCAATGACCTCGAAAACCAAACTACATGAGATTTCATATTTTGAACGTATGGATAGTTTTGGCCGCCATATTGGAGCCGCTATTTTGATTTTTTTAAATCTGACCTCAGATTCGTAATCAGCGACCTCGAAAACCCTATTGTAGGTAATTTGGGAATTTTGGCCACAAAATCAGGATTTCGTCCCACTGTGTGGCGAAAATTCAAAAACGTAGGGTGCGAACATTGGAAACACGCCTCTTTGAGAGCGTGGGCACAATCTAATTTTTGTGATTTTAAGAAAAAAATTTAAATGATCTAAACAAAAAAATTGTTTTCAAAGTTTTTTTCTTCAGGTCATTTTAGTTGCTATGGAAACGGCAAATGTAAATTGATCCAAGTTACATGAAAAATGAAATCAGCCAACATAAATGATTGGAGTTGAAAAAAACTTGATTTGAAAACAACCGAAAGTTTTTCGAAACAAAACACAAACCTAATATTTTTAATAAAATTATACTACTTTATTTACAAAAAAAATTTTAAAACCGCCTTCCTCCTTCGAGAAAAAAAAAAATGTCCACCGTTCGAAGCTTTTAAAAAATTCGCCAGAATTTTGTTTTTCGATTTTCCGAGTTCCAATTTTTTTTTTTTTTTTTTTTTTTTTTTTAATCAACATCAAAAAAAATTTCCGTTCTAAAAATTTATCGAATCTCATCTTAAAAACTCGAATATTTTTTTCATAACTGTTACCATTGACAACAACAAAAAAACAACCTAATTATTTTATATTTCCATTATTATTACATTAAATTATTATCATTTTATTATATTTCCATGATTTTTTGCAGAACATAAAAAACTCCTTTAAGTTTTAAAAAAGAACAAATATTCGCCACAAAAACTCCAAATAAAAATGAAAATCTTTCCATTTATTCCCACGTTTCAAGTTTTAAAAGAAAATTGTTTTTATTTTCTTTTTAAATTACTTAATATTTCATTTCATAAATAACTTTTTGAATTGTTTATACATTTTAAACATATATTTAACATATTAAAAATATTTAAACAATCAAAAGTATTTCGTATCATTTCAACTTTTTCAACTCTTCGATGTTATAAAAACTTTCTTGTATTACATATACTTTTTACATATTTACATTTGTATTTATTTTTTATTTAACATATTAAACATTTTTCGTGTTTCTTTTTTTAAACTCTTCGATGTTATTAAAAGATTCTCCACAGTACCCGATCGTCAACTTCTTGAAGTTCGAACCACGAAGCCATTCACAAATGTCGTCGATGAAGTTCGTGTCGTCGTGAAGGTGAAGAAATAATTCTTTAGCGAGTCGAATCCACGGGAGGAAGAAACCTTTGAAATCGTTCTTTGATATGAAAGTATGACTGATATCTATCCACAAATATTCAATCTTATGCTTCGGTGTCCAGCCATCGATTTTCACTGGATGATATAAGTTGACGTAACGAACGTTGGTCGAACATAAAATGATAAGTTTTTTCTCATCTTCAGATAAAATCTTTTTATAAACATTTAATTCATTC
Organism: Hydra viridissima; assembly: GCF_058129835.1. NCBI lineage: Eukaryota > Metazoa > Cnidaria > Hydrozoa > Anthoathecata > Hydridae > Hydra > Hydra viridissima. Next base: position 23,572,718 of record NW_028324300.1, on the reverse strand, counting down.
AACTTGTATCCTGCGTCTAAAAATTTCTCCATGAAATACTTCTCATGTGAAACTTCATGAGCAGTTTTTCTATCGCTTATCACAATCCACCACTCTCGTTCATCGATTGATCTTTTCATGTCCTCGGTAATCGACGCCTGCACTTCAAAGAAGCATTCCATGAACATCTTGCGTTCATCACCTGAAGAAGAAGAATAATAATAACATATTAATATTATTATTAATATTTATTTATTTGCAACAACAATTATTCAAGAAAACCAAATTGCAAAAATTTGAAAACACAATATCGTGTTTAATAAATATAAAACGGATATTATTTTATTTATAAAAAAGATCAAAACAATTCAAATGATCACAAATTAGTTCAAAAAATAGTTTTTTCCTGACTAAATATTTATTAAACAAATAAATAATTTACGAAATACAAAATTAAAATATTTATTGAAACTTGTCGTACGCCATTTTTCAACTTTGGTTGCGCCTCAACCAATAGAAATACGATAAACAATTCAGCCAATCAGAAGCTTGACAAAAGCATTAAAACAGCGCTTAACTTTATTCAAAAGTCGCGTGAGATTTTTGATACAAAAATAATTTATTTTAAAATTTAAATAAAAAATATTTTCGCTTTCTATTTCTTTGCTGAAGCTACAAAAATATTTTAAAGTATTATAAAAAAGTAAACTAAAAGTATGTCAATTTAAAGCGGTAACAGTCGAATAAAGAACGGTTGGAAACTATATTTTAAAACTGTTACACCAAAAGTAACCTATAAAAAGCCATTTCTTTTATGGTCATCTTTTTTAAACTTTCAAACTTGTTTTGATAAGAAAAAATATCGAAAAAACCATTTTAATGTCACCAAAATAACTAAAACTTTTCAAGTTGTTATCTTTAGGCAAAGAAACATAAAGATACTGTATTAACTGAACTTTCAATTAGGCACCGCCGATTCGATTCGTAAAATCCGCAAATAGCCAATTCGACTTATTTTGCGGATTAAAACAGTCAGTTCGTAAAAATTTTTCGGATTAATAATCCGAAAACTAATTTACGAACCACTAACAAATTTTTTTTTTGCGGATTCACTTTGTTGTTCGGATTAATAATCCGAAAAATTTTTACGAACCAATTTAACTTTAATTCGCTTAGCGAATTATACGAATCACAATCCGTTCGCGTCACCATTAAATGGTGTGGTCCAAACAAATTTCATTTTTATTATGTGCGCGTCCTATAAATAGTGGATTTCTTTTTTATTTTCAATCAGTCCTATTTGGAAATCTTAACCTACAACAATTCGTTCAACAGATCAAGTCTACTATTCTTCACTTACATTTATTACGGAAAGCCATTATTATATTATTTTTATTTAAAAGTTAAGAATATTTCAAACTGAATTTTTACGGTTTTTTTGTTTTTTTTTGTGGATCGAATTCCTTTGCGAATTATTTCGCTTTGCGGATTGCTTCAATTAAAGGATTGGCCCGATAAAATTTAAATTGTTATATTTCTTCTACTTAAATATTAACAGAAATAAAAATAGAAATAGAGATAAAAACTAGTTTGAAAAATTGTTACGTTCATTTCAACAATTAAGGCAAACAACCTTTAAATAATTATTTCTTTTATTGAAAGCTTTTTGCATGCCTCAAAATTATCACTTTTTGTTAAGACAAGTATAAAGGAAAAACTCAAATAATCTGATTTATTCCATTTTTATGTTATTTCATTTTTTTTCTACTTTTCAGGTGCCTAAGCTATCTAATATTTGAGAATTCTTCAACAAGGTGAAGGAAAACAAGGAAAATGTAAGGCCTGTGTCAAGCCAAAAATCGAGGTGTCATTAGAGCTTGCTCACTAATTCAATGAAGATCTTAACAAAAGATTCAAAGGGAAACTAATGAATATTGAATTTTCTATAGCTCTTTTTTTTAAATCCTAACAGGAAGGGCATGTGCTTTGTGGGTGAGGGGAGAAAATTTGAAGTAGTCAAAACTGCAGTAAAGAAAGCGATGGAAGAACTGTCAAAAAAAGAAATTTTGGCTAGCCAAAGCCCTTCAATGTTGGATGATGAATACTTTGATTTCACTGAACAACTGAGGAAAAAAGTGTTTGGTGCAGGTTAAGCAACTCAGTAAAATTCAAGACATTGTGTGGCCAGGAAATGAATTTGGAAAATGATTAACTTTCAGTGTGATTTTGCCTTTTTTTATTTCTTAACAAGGAAATCATTTCGTTTCATTGTATATTTGATTATTATTAACAAATAAAAATGAATCTTATTTCAAAAGCATTTTTTATTCTGAATCCGTATAAATCCGTAAAAATAATATCGATTCGATACTTTCGGATCGGATTGCAATTCGAATAATATTTTTCGAATTGCAATCCGATCCGAAAGTATCGAATCGGATTGCAATCCGAAAAAATAATCCGAAAAAATTTTAACGAATTTTTTTCCGATACATTTTTTTCGGATCAAACCAATCCGTAAGTAATTTGAACCGTTTAGCAAAGATAATTCGGTGCACAATCCGCAAACCGATAAACAGTAACGGATCGGCGGTCTCTACTTTCAATCGCTTTTTCCCTAAAAACCTAACTAAAAGAAATATATTCTGCTCAAAACTGATTTTAACAACTACATAACAACAAAATCTTAAACACTTACTTCTTTTGCGTCGTTCGTTCAGAAATTATTTTAAACAAGAATAAAAAAATAGAAGTATGCGATTTTCATCAATGAAACAACTTAACTCCTGCGGCGATGTTCTCATTTGAAAAACGTCGATTCGCTCACAAAGTTGTTTGAAAACACACCCAGAGTGAGGGTTATGCTGTAATTGAAAACTCGAACGTGGAATGTAGAACAAATGTTTGCAATTGTTCTCTTTTGCTTTATTCGTCAAGGTACGCTTTAAATATTTTAAGTTCTCCTGAGAATCTCTATATTCTTAATACTCTCTGTTCTCCTGAGAATATTTAGAGCATCTCATGACAATTCTTGAAAGTAAGAACGTGATTGAAGTTTTTAAACTTTTTTTAACAGTGTAAAATCCAAAGCAATGCGTAGAATTGAGAGATTAAAATATTTTCTGAGACATAAAAAACAGATTTCACGCTGGTGCTACAAAAGGTCAAGAAATATCAAAAGACCCTTTTAGCTCTTTACAGCCACACCTTAATATTTCTTCTGAAAGACCCAACATCGAGTAACAATCTGATTAACAAAGCTATAACAAAAAGTCGCCAAATATTCTTTTTGAAATTTCGAATAAAATGGAATTCAATTTTCCCTTACACCCCTCATATATTTATTATAAAAAAAGATTTCTCAAAGTAACAGTAAAACTAACATTTTAAAAGAATTTATCCATTTCTTTTTTCTTAGGATAAAAAAATACATTTTCATAAGGTTTTGAAGGCCGAAAAGATTTATGATGGGGATTGTGTTTGGGGATTGCAAACTCTTTTAGTCAGCAACATTTATTGAGCTGTTAACAGGTTACTTTAACACCTGATCTTTTATTTCCTTCTGCTATTTTTATAAGATTTTTTATAAACAACTCACAAAAATGTTAAAAACCATGCTGTCAATAATTCCAAAAAACAGCGCCTACAAACTGAAAGTGCAAGAATAACAGCGATGAGCTTTCTTTAAGTGGTAAAGTTTTTTTTATCGAAAGAAATTGCTCACAAGAAAATAAATAACAAGAGACCAGGCTTAGAAGAGAAAGAATTACAACCCTATCTTATCAATCTATTTTAATCTAATAGGGTAGATTAGGGTATTATGAGCATCTTAAGCGAAAATTGGAATATTTTCGAAAATGGTTATGCTGGATACAAATATTTTGCGAATTAACAATTTTTAGGGGTCCATACTCATAGTTTACGTAGATATTTGTGCGAATCCGAATTTTTTTTTTAAAAGCACAAAGGTTTTAAAAAAAGTCACAAAAGTGCTCATATTACCAATACCACTCGGTAATATGAGCACTTTAATTTAGCTCAAAAAAAATAACATTAAGTAAAAAAATATCAACCTGACATATAGAACTAAATTTTGGAATATAATGATTCGTTATTAACATAACTTATCATTAAAAAATTAAATTTTAAGCCACTTTTTGTTAAAACAATACGACTATGTTTTCCGCAAAAAACAAAAAAAAAATTGTTAAATTTTCAATTTTATCAACTAATACATTTGAACGATAAAAATTCAAATTTTTTTGAATTTAAATTACAGAAGAATATTAATTATTGTTAAAATAATAAAATATTTTGCCCTGTTTTGTTTTTATTAAAATATCAATTAAAACCTCTGCTGTTTTAGGACTTGGTAATTGCAATGAAAAACATGGGGCAATTTGAGCATGCTCATATTACACAAAAATGGCATCTTTAAGTTAAAGTAAAAACTAAATGTTTCTATGCATTGTTTTTCAAACAAAAACGGAATAGATTTTTGGCTAATATATTTTTCTTTATAAAAAAATTATTTTCCATATTTTTGCACCAAAATTTCGCGCCACAGATACATTAATGCGTGACGATATTATTTTAAAAATGCAAAAAATTTAACAGCGTTTTAGTTAAATAATACCCGCTAATTACTGCTTATAAATTTACGCTAATTTCACTGATTCCTGTTATCACCATATAAAGTCGATTCAAAAAATACAAAGCAACTTTAACTTCAATGCTTACATCTACGAAATCTTTAGGTATGCTCATATTTCCAAGGTGCTCAAATTACCCTAATCTACCCTATATTTTTTTAAAATGGTGCTTTCGGTTTGCAATGTTCAAAATCGAACCATATTCGTAGCTAATACATTTCGAGCTTAAAGCCAAGGTGAATGCAGCGATTAAATGTCAACAATATATGCTTAACTTAAAGTGTTGTTACGGTTGTAATAGCTCTTAGTGCTTGTTTATAGCTGCGATTTTACGAACACAATTTGTTTTTATAACTTTATAAAGTCAATGTCAGCAGGTCAACATCAGCCAAACATCTTCTCAGAGCAAAAACTCATACTTAGCATTTGCTTTCGTTCAACAAAACAAGATGAACTCAAAAGTGCTGAGGATCAGAGTCTTGAAGTGCGGCAGTCACTTTAGTGATACTCATCAATAAGTTTGTAACTTCATATATTCGCTTTGTTCCAGTTTAAAAAATGCTTACAGAGTTGTTTGAAAACTCATCCAGAGTGAGGGTTCAGTTGTAATTGAAAACTCGAACGTGGATTGTAGAACGACAGTCTGCAATCTTTCTCTTCCCTCTATTTGTCACGGTACGCTTTATATATTCTCAGTTCACCTGAGAATATTTAGCGCTTCTCATTACAATTTTTGAATATAAGAACGTGATTGAAGCATTTGTACTTTTTTTTAATTTCAAACAAATAAAAATACTTGTATTCAATTTTGTTAAAACCGAGAAATATTTGCTTTATAATAAAAAATTCAAAACTCAATTCTTACCTCTCTATCTAAAGTTATAAGAGCGACCTTTTTGGTAAACAAGAGTTTGCTTCTGTTAACCAAAAACTCAAAATGTACAGAATGCAGATAAAACATTTTATTTTCAAGTGAAATTTTAAAGTGAGGCTTTTCATTTTTAAATTTAGATCAATATAATAAAAAAGTTCCATAGCCATCATTTTTTTCAAATGTCTTTTGTTCTCTATATCTCTTAACTGGCACATTATTTGTTGATTTAGCCACATTTCAAAGCTCAGAAATTTGCTTATAAGAATCTTCTTCTCTACAGCGCAAATTATTAAATTTTTCTTTTTTCGTGACAATTCCTTAGACTTTCTCATTTTTTTTTTTTAATTCAACTTAAGTTAAATATTATCTCCAGTAAATTAATTTTATTATAAATACATTTTTCTTAATGAAGTTTTGATTTTCTTAATGATCATGGAACTGTTTATAAACTTTTGCACGGTTACGTTTTCAATAAAATTTGAATTTCTACCTTCCATTACAAGTTATCATTCTTTTGAGTAAATTATACGATCACATTACAAGAGCAATTGTTAAAAATTTCATTCACCTTCAATCAAAAGTCAAAAAGTTATGACAAAAAAACTTGAAAAATTTAGCTAATTATCAACTTTTGCACTCTACTGTAAACCTTGATGGGTAGGAAACTGCTGGCCAACAGCTTCATGTCTTAGGGGAGGATAGAATGTTTCAGTTTAATCAAGAACAGGGTTAGGAGGGTGCAACTTTGATTAAAAGGGGCTGCAATGTTTCTCTTGATTTTTAATTTTATGTGGGTTTTAAATTATCGAAAAGTTATTCCCTAAAAAAATGGAAGGATTTATTTTTAAAGAAATAGATTCTTTTCCTTCTCTTCTAATATACTAAAAAGTGACATATCCGTAAAGCTTTAAAAGTGAGTATAGAGTGGGTGGGGAAGGGGTATTCTAGTGAGGGAGAGAATTGATTAGACAAAAGAGTTTACATAAAAATTGAATAACAGGTTATTTGGATTTGTCGCCCTCTAGAGTTGATATAATGATAAGGCCGAACGAAGTCGATTTTCGAAGGCTAGTAAAGTAAAACACAAGTGTAAATGATTCTATTTTTCAAAATTCTGCTGATGGGCTTTTATCACATTGAAAACTATTTTTCACAAAGAATTTCAACGGATCAATGAAAGCATAAAATTAAATCATTTCAAGTCAAACCACACAAGCAATACTACAATTAATGTTTACGGTTTCAAATTTGCAAGGAAAATTAATTTTTTTCAATATAAACATAAACAATTGTCTTATACACATTGCTAACCAATTGAAAACTAACAAATTGATAAATAATAACTATTTTCTAGAAATTTAACAAAGTAATAAAACTGACACTGTAAACAAAAACTAACAAAATAGAAAATATGTTAAAACTAAAGTTTATCATAAAAACGAGGCTAACAAATTAAACCGATAAAACAATCCATCTAACCACATAACAAACGCAACTGATAATAACATCATTTACACTACAATTAGTAAAATACTGAATCTCTATAATATACTGAAAGTCGTGAGAGTCATTTTCTTAGCAAAACAGACCGAAAAAACTCATGTCATAAAAATCTTTACTATTTCCTCTCAGCTATTGAAACTTTCTTCTAAAGAATTTCTTCCCGTGTTTTTATAAAAAAAAAGAGCATTTTTAGCTAGAAATGCTCAATGGTCTTTTGTAAATGAAAAAAGAAAAGTAGTCAAATTCATCAACTTTTTTTTAAATTTGTGGCACGTGAACGAACCGATGAAATATTCTTTAAAAATAAAGCAATCACATTTTCAAAGCATTGATCACGTAAAAGCTTCCCTAAACAAATTAAAATAACAATTCTTACCACTACTTGAAAAAATTCTTTTTGGCACCAAATCTAAAAACAAAAAAGCACGATGTATGAAATTTTATTTTAGAAAAAACTTATTTAATTAGAAATGAACAAAAAAGGAAGGGGAAACAAATTTAAATTCCCAGTGTTTTAATTATGTTGTTGTCTTGTAACCATGTTGAAAAGTCAAAGTTCGTGTTTTTGTTACGGTAAAAAACAAAAAAAATTGCAAAGAAACTACAAATCTTTAAAACGCCTTCTGCCTCTGAAACGCTTTTATAAGTCTTTTTCTAAATTAAGATCAATAAGGAATAATACTATACATCATGCACATAGCAATACTCATAATAAGGGGCCCACATTTTTTTTCCCATCTTTTAATAATCTTATGGTCTTGTAATCTTGAAAAGTCAAAATTGGTGTTTTTTTATGATAAAAAAAAAAATAGAATGTTCTGGTAGCGTAATAAAAGTCAAATATTTATGTTAAACTTATTATGATCAAAAACAATAAAACTACCCTTAAACTCTGCATACTGTTTAACGCTTACATTAATCTATTATTAAAAATTGACTTTTTTATTATTTTACTCTTTTTGACATATATTATATCTAGAAGCAAAAAAACAGATACCTTTCATTTTTAAAATGATATGCATATAAATATAATTAACAGATATACAGTGAGAACAGAATTTAATTGTACAAAGTAATTTTTGCATTTTATTTTGCTAAAACTTGCTTTAATCTTGATTAATAATGAAAATAACTGAACCAATTCTTTTTAAATTTATTATGGCTATTTCTTATTTATAATTAATCAGTAAAAATATAAGAAAATGTGTTTGCTATACAAATTTTGATTTTTTACTTACAGACGAATCAATTTGCATACACAACAATTATTTGTACAAAACTGTTTTATTATTTGTTATGAATGTTTATGGCTTTTTTAATTTATAAAATATCAATTTTTTTATTGAATTTATATTTCTAGAACATTATTTTCAACAATTATTAACATTTTTGATAAATAAAGGTCATTAAAAACTCTGTTCATCGAACATTATGGCACCCAAAGGTAAGTATTTAAATACTACTCAACGAAAACTTGTTGTAGACTTGGTTAAACAAGGAAATACTTATAGAAAAGTTGAACAACTTACAAAAATACCATTTACAGCAGTTGGAGCCATTGTAAATAAATACAAACAATATGAAACGTTTGAAAGTCGAACTGGACGAGGGCGAAAGCTGAAGACAACCTCACGAGATGGAGAAATTTTAAGAATGATTTAAAAAAATCGGTTTGAAAGTGCAAAAAATATAGCAAATCATCTAAAAAGTTTAACAGGAAACACAATTTCACTAACATCAATTAGAAATCGCATTCATAAAGCAGGGTTTAGTGGATGTATAGCTCGGAAAAAACCGTTTTTAACAAAAAATCATATGAAGAGAAGAATGAATTTTGCAAAAAAGTATTATTTAATGCCAGCATCATTTTGGAAAAAAGTACTTTGGTCTGATGAGTCCAAGTTTAATTTAAAAAAATCTGATGGTGCACAGAGAGTTTGGCGAAAGAGGGGTGAAGCATTTAATTTGAGTTGCACAAGAGGAACAATTAAACATGGTGGTGGAAGTGTAATGTTATGGGGTTGTATGGCATGGAATGGTGTTGGTAAACTGGAATTTATTGATGAAACAATGAATGCTGATTTGTATAACAATATATTGAAACGAAATTTAAAATCTTCTGCTAAAAGTCTTAGGTTGGGAAACAGTTTTTTGTTTTAACAAGACAATGATCCAAAACATACTGCTAAAAAAACTAAAACTTTTTTTGATGAAAATGGCATAAATGTTTTAGAATGGCCTTCGCAGAGCCCAGATTTGAATCCAATAGAGCATTTATGGACTTTATTAGATAAAAAAATAGGTAATAGAGCATTTACGAAAAAAGTAGATTTAAAGAAAGCTGTTAAATCATGGTCTAATATTGACAATAATCAAATCAAATGTCTGGTAGAATCGATGCCGAAACGCTTGTTAAATGTAATTAAAGCAAAAGGAGGACTAACTAAATATTAAAGTATATTAATAAAATACAAAAACTTGAAACTGTTTCTCAGTTATTTTAATAGACTGGTATTTTTTCTTAGCTTTAACCTATAAAGTTTTTCTTGTACAATTATTTTATGTCCAAGTGTTTTTATCCCCTTCTTTTTGTTTCGAATTCTTAACCAGGTAATTCAAAAGCATAAAGACAAACTTTATAATTTTTTTGAAGGTTTTTTGCCAAACAAATAATTAGAGAAAAAAAAAGTTCTTTATAATTACTGCTTGATATAGTATTTTATTCAAAGATGTTAACTTTATTGAAAAATTACTTTGTACAATTAAATTCTGTTCTCACTGTATATGTTATGTTCATGTCTGAAAATTTTTTTAAAGGAGAGTTAGTTGCAAATGCTCCTTTAAAAAAAAACGAGTAAAGCATGCAAGTCAGTATTTACTGAGCTACTTAGATCCACTGGGTGTGCTTTACCTCAATACCATTAATATAAAATATAGCATAATAGCCTGTTTTACATCAATTTCATACGATTTTATCAATTTCTCTTTTTTTAAAAAAAATACACTTTTTCAGGTTTTAAAGGCCTAAACGTTTTATGAGGGGGATTGTGTTGACAATAGAGTATAAACCAAGTAAGTACATATAGAATAGAGTTTTTTGATATACAAATAAGTTGTAATTGAATGAGTCATTTATCCAAGGGTGCATACTGTTTTAGTCCGCTACATTTATTGCGCTGTTACCAGGTTGCTTTTTTACCTGATATTTCATTTCCTTCTGGCTTTTTATAAGATTTGTTATAAACAACTCGCAAAAATTTAATTAAATAAGTTTTTTCTAAAACAAAATTTCATACATCAATTTCAGTCAAAAAGTTATAATGAAAAAACTTGTTTATAAATTTTTGCACGCTAATATAAATTTTGATGGGTAGGAAAATGCTGGGCCACAGCCTTATGTTTCAGTTTGATCAACAACAGGGTTAGGAGGGTACAACTTTTGATTAAAAGGAAATGCAATGTTTCTTTTGTTTTTTAATTCCATGTGGGTTTTCAATTATCCAAAAGTAAGTCACTAAAAAAATGGAAGGATTTATTTTTAAAGAAATAGTTATTTCTAAGTTGATTTTCTAAAATCTAAGAAAAGCTCAGAAAATAGAAAATATGTTAAAACTAAAAGTTCATCATAAAACGAAGCTAACAAATAGAAATTTACAAAACAATCCATCGAACTAGATAACAAACGCAGCTGATGATAACATCATTTACACTACAGTTAGTAAAATACTGATTCTTTACAATATTCTGAAAGTAATGAGCGTCATTTTCTTCGTAAAACAAACCAAAAAGACTCATGCCATAAAAACCTTCACTATTTCCTTTCAACTATTGAAACTTTCTTCAAAAGAGTTTTGTCCCATGTTTTTTATATGGAGTTTTGTTTCAATTTTAACAGTTCTGTTAGAAACGAAACAAAAAAAGGAAGGGGAAATAAATTTAAATAGTTTATCCTGTGGCTCAGCAAAATTTAAAAAGTGAAATTTGTAAACTGATATTTTTTGGCATAAGCAATCAATATTCCCTAGTGATGAGGAATCCATATTTTTTTCCAAACTTTAATTATGTTATGGTCTTGTAATCTTGAAAAGTCAAAATTGGTGTTTGTCAATGATAAAATAAAATGTTCTGGTAGTGTAATTAAGTCAAATATTGGTGTTAAGTTTTTTATGGTTAAAAACATTAAAACTACCATTAAACTCTGCTTACCGTTTAAAAGCTTACATTAATCTATTTCTAAGAATTAATATTTTTTATTACTTTAATCATTTTGACATATATTTAATAATCTAGAAGCAAAAAACAGATAACTTTCATTTTTAAAATGTTATATGCATATAAATATAATTAACAGACATATATGTTATGTCCATGTCTGAAATTTTTTTTAAGGAGCATTTATTGCAAATGCTGGTCAATATACTTTTTTTAAAATGTCTTATTACCAAGTGAATTAGTTTATCTTAAATATCTAGAGAATTGTTATTTTAAAGGAGGATAAATTATTTAAATTTTGTAAATTAACACTAAAAAATATTTAAGCTTATTCTTTTTATTTTAATTTTTAAAGTTTGTATAAAGTGAGAGTGAAATAAATTTACACTCTTACTTTATACAACTCTATGTGAGAGTGAAAGTGAGAGTGAAACAACTCTATGAAAATACAACTCTATGAAAAAAGATGTTAACGATATAAGAATATCAAAATAAACATTTTTACATTTTCTCTGTGACAGAGTCATTGATTGCATGATATTTACCTTATATTACACTGCAAAACTAAAAGATTATTTTTCTAAAAATTTTTCTTTTATCATGTTTTTAACTGTTAAACTAAATCTCAAAAGTTTTTCTTCTAAAAACATTTTTAAAAACAGATTGCAAATTGAAGTTTAATAATAAAAAAGGCTTAAAAGTATTTTTAATAACTTCAAACAAATAAATTGAGATGACATCGATTGTATTATTTTCAAGATAACTTTAATTAACGTAAATGTAACATGGAAGAAACGATTTTTTACCATGCAGTAAAAGAATTTTATTGAATAATAAAATTGAAAAATACTAAATATAACAAAATACTTGAAGTTAAGAACCTTGTCATTTATTTTGCAGAACTTAACATATTGAAAAAAAAAATCTTTTGAGCAGTAAGTGATGTCAAAACATCTTTTGCAGTTCAAAACGTAATTTATTTTGTCTTTGAAATCAAAAACAATAACTTTGTTAAAGTGAAGAAAAAAAAATTAAAAATAATAAAATTAAATTGAAGGTAATAACATAAACATAATTAGTTTGGTGTGTAATAATGGTGTGTAATATCTGTTATATAAATCTAGATACAGATATTACATTTCTTTACTCACAAAATACAAGTAAAGAGAGAAGAAAAATGGTAATATGACATTATTTATAATTTTCATATAATATTTCTATTTTTGTTTTTGTTTTTATGTTCAACTTTGTTCCAACTTTGTTCCATTGTTTTGACTAAATGAACTTTGAAATAAACAACAGGTGTGTTATTTTAATAACGCTGCAATTTTTAAACTAAAAAAATTGTTTAATTCGTTTGAAGAAAGGTTAGTTAGACACTTAATTAAATAGCAAAATTGTATAAAAAAAACTTTTTAAAATAGTATTTTCAATTGCCATTTAAAATACTTCATTAAACATTTAAAATGTTTATTAAAAGCTTAATAATTCTTAACTAAAGGTTGCAACAGATTAAATTCATTGGTTCAATCAAAGCATGAAGTCAGCTCTCTAGAGCTACTTCATGCTTTTAAAAGCCACATAAAAAATGTTTGGGAGGTTCTTCCAGAAATATTGAGCTGCAGAGAGATAAAAGTATTTGAAAAATTTACATTAAACATAAATTTAAGATTAAAACTTTTTAGATATTTAAATCAAACTTTTGTTCTACAAAATTTCACAACTCAATTTCTTTGAATCTCAAATACTGATTATATTAAGACCCTGTTTGCATGAAAACAAAAATATACACTAATAAAATATATACAACTTTAAAAGTTTTAAATACATTTTCTCCTATGCTTATTTTATATTGCATGAGAAACATCTTTTAAATATTGAATAAGTCATCCTCCTTTAAAACAATGCGGCTTTGTTGTTATTTTTTCTCAGTTGATTAATATTTTTAACTTAACAATGTCAGTCAACATATTTAAAAGTAATATTAAAAAATTCATTAACTTGAATATTCATAAATAAATGCACAAATTAAACAAAAACTTTTTAACATGTGAGATTTCTTATAATATCAATACAAGAAATATATACAAGAAATCTCACATATATAGAAATCTTTGATGTGTTATTCATATCAATACAAGAAATATATGCAAGAAAAAAAAAGAATATGATAACCTCCAAAAAACTTGTAATATTTCTTGTTATATCAAAATTAAAAAGGATATTAAACGAATTATAAAATATAGCTCAAGTAACGAGCTAATTTTTTATGAAAAAACAAGGCTTTTTAATATCCAACTGTGAGGTGCATTTCAATGGAAATTACTGACTGCTTAATCATTCTACTTCTTACTCAAAAAAAGAATTAAAAAAATTATTTTTAAAAACAGCACTAAATAAAACAAAAATTCTCTATAATTAAAGAAAATTTAAGGGAAACAAATTGATAGAACTCATTATAAACATAATAAACAAATGATGAAAACTAAAACAAAGTGTAATTTTTCTTTAAAATTTTAATTAGAACTTACCAAGTACAGCATTAAGGAATAAATTCCTTTCTTCATTTGAGTTCTTCAAATTAGGAAGAAATCTCATTAAAGATTTTTTGTTTTCATTTGCTAGTCCACAGATCATAGGCAAACAACTGCTCAACTTATCATTACTCATAATCTCTTCAGTACTCAAATAAACGTGTGCATGAACCGAAGCACAAAACTCCATTAAAGTGAGGTGAGCAAACTGATATTGATAACCAAGTTGTGATTCAACTCTTTCAATGAAACCCAAAAGTTCATTTTCAACTTCATCAAAGTCATTGACAATACCTTTCATTTCCTCTTGGGAGAAAATAATTTTACCTTGATTGAACAACTCCCAAGCAACTTTACAAATTCTTAAAACATGTTGCTTATTACTCTCACTTTGCATCATACTATAAACTGTTTCATCAGTTTTAGAAATGTGTTTTTGAAAAAAGTATAAGAAAATAGAGCAATACAACTCAGTCATAGTGTTGAAGGAATAAGAACCACTTGCAGCAATAACTGCACACATTACTGATAAATAAAATGGAACAGATGCCATGGCTTTAGCATAGAAAGACTCTTTAAGAACCCTTTTAATTGCTTCTTTTTTGTCGTCATAATTTTCAATATACTTATTAACTCCCTCATCATTTAAACCCATTATCTGAATGGTTAACTTGTCTGTACATTCTCTAACTTTATATTTATATAGTGATATAGCTCCAACTCTTCCAGCAACAACACATTTGTGTTTTTGAGTATTCAATGCTTCTTTTAACAAATTAACAATAGGTTGTTTGCTTGGATTAAGTGGATTACTCTTTATCAATTCATCAATGTGAGCAAACTCATCCAACCCATCCACCACAAACAAAATGGAAAAACGTTCACAAACATTGAACTCTTGAAAAAGATCTTTATAGAAGACTTTTAACAGATCATTTATGTTACTGATATTTTGATGTTGATTTAACTTTCTACATTCAAGATAAACCACAAAATCCACATTTTTCCATAATTTACCATTAGCCCAGTCAAGTAAGCACTTTCTGAGCAAACAAGTTTTTCCAATTCCAGCAATACCAGATATCAAGAGTAAAGATAGTTCTTTTGAAAATACTTCATCAAACTCGATTGGCTTATAGATCATTTGTCTCTTAAGAAATAATTCTCGCTCAGCAATACTCACAGTGTCTTTTTCCACTTCATCTGCATCAACTACAGTCAATTCAATGAACTTATTTAAAAGTTCAACTTTAGCAGGAGTTTTTACTAAGTGCACAATTTCATCCATTTTTCCATATGTTTTAAGATAAAACTTTTTCAGTGCTTTACACATTTCTGAAAGAACAAAAAAAGAATTTTACTTTACATTTTTAAAGAAACATTTTCATTTTGATTTTAATAAATTTTGTTTCAACATAAATATAAAATAATAAACTAATCTCTTTTTCAGAATTCAAAAAATTGTAAAAATAAAAATTAATTTATGATTTTATGTATATGTTGAAAATCCAAAGATAGTTTAAAATGGATTCCTAATACACATTTATTTTAACAAATAACTGAGAATAACTGAGGTGGATTTTATATAATTGCTAGCATTTTATATTTTGTATTTTATCATATACTACACTTATTTTTATTTGTTCAACTTTCATTTTTATCTTAATCTTACACTACCTTTATTCTTTTAAGTAAAAGGTATACAAGCAAAGTTATAACAATCAATGAGAGATTTAAGTTTTACAATAACCATTCCAAATTTAAAACAATATAAAAACTTCTTTTATAAAAAGCTTGGCTTTTGCAGTGTTATAATAATAATAATAATAATAATAATAATAATAATAATAATAATAATAATAATAATAATAATAATAATAATAATAATAATAATAATAATAATAATAATAATAATAATAATAATAATAATAATAATAATAAAAATTATTGTTATTATTGTTATTATTATTAGATAAAATTCTATTACTTTTTAAGTGTTGAATTTTTTTCTGGTATATTTCATTGTTAAATGTTTATTACATACTAATTATTGTTTATTATTAAACTTTTAAAACTTGTTAAATTAAAAAAATTTTTTTTAAAACTACTTACATAAATTGTGTGACATTAATAATAATAATAATAATAATAATAATAATAATAATAACAACAACAACAACAACAACAACAACAACAACAACAACAACAACAACAATAATAACAATAATAATAATAATAATAATAATAATAATAATAATAATAATAATAATAATAATAATAATAATAATAATAATAATAATAACAATAATAATAATAATAATAACAATAATAATAATAATAACAATAATAATAATAATAAAAATAATATTAATAATAATAATAATAATAATAATAATAATAATAATAACAATATTAATAATAATAATATAATAAAAATAATAATAAATAATAATAATAACAATATTAATAACAATAAAAATAATAATAATAATAAAAATAATAATAATAATAACAATAAGAAGAAGAAGAAGAAAACGAAGAAGAAGAAAAATGAATGTTTAAGCTGATAATTCTAAGATTAAGTTATGCTTTGTTGAAAAAATATGTAAATTTTAAAATTTTCAGATGATTGCTTAAGTTTCCTCAAATTATTGTTCATAACTTGGTTGATAGTAGGATGAATCGAATGGATGAATGTATTTGAAGAAAAGGAAGTTTTACTAGATACTAATTTTGATTTTTTTTATCTTAATTTTTTTTTATTTTGAAGTTGATACTTAAATTTGAAATTCTCCTTGCCTTTTTTTTTTTTAAACTATATTTCAGTACTTATGTTTGCAATTTTTTTTTTAGTATTTAATATAACTTTTAAATTAAAAAAAAAAATTTTTTTAAAGAATTTCTTTCATTTTTTAAAAAATTATTGTTCTGATTAAAAAAATTTTAAGTTGTATTTGAATTATTTGAATTTGAAATGAAAAATGAAAAAAAAATCTCTCTAATTACAAAATTTTGGGGAGAGTCATCAACAAAAACACCCAAAAAAAAACCTTTGGGGGGATGGTAGTACATACCCATAGGATATCATAACAAGTGATTTTAAAATCAACAATTACCATACGTCAGAGAAATTAGCATTTTTGTTTTTCTCATTACTGGCTAAATTTCAAAACTATCTTTTATTACTAAAAAGCTATTAATTCATCCAATTCTGAGTTGTTTTTTTCAAAAATGTGTATTGTGTATTGGCTTTTGTAAATGTGTAAAAACTAATTGATTTTATTGGTTTTGTTGGAAAGGGAATCAATGATATTGGTGCTTTAAATAAGTAATAAAAGTTTATAAAAGTTAATAAAAGTTTATTTTGTAGCAAACAGCTCCATCTGCAAATAATAAAAAAACTGCATCACCTGATGAGCTGATTCAAGCAACAAAAGGAATCTCTTTGGCAATAGCAAAAGTAGTAGCTACATACATACATTTTCTAACTTTGGAGAAGAAATTCAAAAATTTTACTGAAACCATATTTTTAGTTTTACTAACATTGATCAAATAAACTTTAGAAAAATTTAAAAGTTTTTTCAACTAATTTAGTATACATAAGCTTAAGTAATTATGAAAAGAAATTTATAAATTGATAAAGTTTATGGCTTTAAATTTTTAGGTCTTTAAATTTTTTTTGGTGATTGTCTATATATGGAATCTTGCCAGTAAAAAGTTTCATAATTTATTTTAACTGTCATACATACATACATACAATCTTGGTGTTAGAAAAAAAGTTTTTTTTTTTAGTTACATCTTTTTTCTGAGCAATTAACCTTTGCTGCTCGTTTCTATCATTTAAATAACAATATACTATAACTATCTTATTACATAACATTCATGTAGAAGAAATTATAAACAATTTTAGATATTTTGACATCAAATATTAATGCTTATTTGTTACATTTAATTTGATTCACTCTTATATTTGCTTCTTGTTCACAATTTAAACCTATGTGTAGGTCTTTAAATTTTTTTTGGTGATTGTCTATATATGGAACCTCGCCAGTAAAAAGTTTCATAATTTATTTTAACTGTCTACCCTACTTTCTATGCCTACGAAGTGAATGTAATTTATCGTATTTTTTGAAAAAAGTGATATTTTAACAGGCTGCTGCAAGTGCTAAAATAAATTTCAACACATAATTTTAAATTTTTCCGCAAGTGGTTACTCTAAGGACACAAAAATAACAAAAAATTGGCACAGCTTGTCACTTAGAGTATTGAACTGTAGCGCATTAAAGTTTCCAAAACATTGTCTGATACTGAGTTAATTAGCAACTTTGAGGTACAAGAACTCAAAAACTGTTTAAAACCAGTCCAAAACACCTGCAAAAATAGATAATTTGGGTGATAAACTATTACCATAACAAATTTCAGGTGATCATCTATTTTATTTAAAGAGTTATAATCTGTCAAAAATCAAAAAAATCTACGGTGAGCTCCAGATACTCAAATTTTGCAGATTTTGGTCTATATTGATTCAATTATAACTTTTGAACGGTTTGGTGAATCATGCTGAAATTTTCAGGATTGTATTTTTTTCATAAATACTGTGGGTGGTCAAAGCTTAAAGTAAATTTGAGGTGGTAACCTGGGGCACTTTTGAAAAACTAAGTGATTTCATATGGAATAACCCAGCTTGGTTTCCAAGTTTAAAAAAAAAAGTTTCAAAACATTTTTGTGCCTCAACATCTGTAAAACATGCATTTTTTTGTTAAAAATATTTTAAAATATAAATAAATGAGATAATTTTCTATTTATTTCTTTCTTTTCTAAACAAAAAGAGTATATTATATTTCAAACAGAACCTGATAACCATATGTATTCAAAATATTAATTTTCCTAAAATCAATATTTGCCCCGTCCCACTAAATATGCTGCTTTTAGTTTGATAAATTATAAGAAAGACCATACGGCAAAGGGCCAATAAAAGAAATTAACTTGTTATTAGTGTAAATGTTTGATGTGAGTTTACTGAATTTAT
Source organism: Hydra viridissima (assembly GCF_058129835.1). NCBI lineage: Eukaryota > Metazoa > Cnidaria > Hydrozoa > Anthoathecata > Hydridae > Hydra > Hydra viridissima. Next base: position 23,553,935 of record NW_028324300.1, on the reverse strand, counting down.
TAGTATTTGGATTCAAAAATTATGCAATTAAAAAAGATATGTAGTATATGCCAGGTGTGAGTTTTGTAAAACATTTAAAACAAATCCATTGTAAGAAATATGACAACCAAATCATATTATAGTTGAACAAACTGTTTATGCTGCATAAAACAAAATAAAATGGCAATTTCTTATATTAAAACATGCTACAGGGCTTTATGCATCTTGTGGTGAGCCACATAACTATTGTTATGCATATTCTCAGCAGAAACTAATCACAAGCTGGATTAGGAAGATGCAGTCATTTTGTCAAACTTTAAGTTGTAATTGAATTATTTGAATTTGAAATGAAAAATGAAAAATAAATCTCTCTAATTACATAACTGTAATTTGGGGAGAGTCATCAACAAAAACACCCAAAAAAACCCCTTTGGAGGGATGGTAGTACATACCCATAGGATATCATAACAAGTGATTTTAAAATCAACAATTACATACGTCATTACCATACAACACAGTTAAATAATTGCAGTCCATGTTTTGGATGAAGTGCATGTCTCTTGAATTGTTGCCATTGAGGCTTGAAGTTTGCATGAAGAGCTTCAGTGGCTTGTTCACTGTATATTCCAAGACTTTGATGACTCAGAGAGATGAACTGAGCCATCTGAAAGAACACAGTGTGGACCTTTGGAGTGATTGAGAATGGAAGAGCAAGGTGTGCAACTTTGAAGTTCTCAATGTATTCTTGAAAATTTTGTATCCAGATGGGTTCCAAAGCATGCTGTAACTAACTCATCAAATTGCCTGAATGCTTCAGCATATGGAAATGCTGCACTTACAGCTGCTGCTTCAAAAACTTGCTGAAGAATATCAATATTTTTCAACAACCTTTGACAATGATTTCCATGAAAATGTCCTCTATGAAATGGTTGGAGGGGTATGTTTAAAACCTCTGGCCATTCTTTGGCCTCTGGCCAAACTTTGCTCAGACTCTTGAAAAGGTGGCTGACCACACCCATCAGTAGGTGAAGTACCATTGGTGGTTTTGCTTTTAGAATGAGTATTTCATCTGAAATATTGAGCAAGGGCATGTTGATGACATTTCCAAAGCATTAAGCACCCTTTACATTACTTCCTTCAGCAACAAAAGCTTGGTGAGCCTTTCTGATGCTTCCAAAGGTTCTCAGTGCACCACATTTTTCAAGGTTTGAAGAGTCTGAATCACACCAACAGCAAGGATGTTTGCTAGCATGAGACTGAAGTCCACAAAGAATGTTAGCAACTTTCATGTCACAAGACAAAACAAAGGAAAAATCACCAATATTGGCAAGGTTCAATAGGTTTTTAATGTTCTCATAGTTTTCTACTATTCCTTCAGAGATTGCTATAATCAGCTGTTTCTTTACTCCAGAAACTTTGAAGGAAGAACTACAAAGCTTAGGAGTCTTCGGGATGAGACTGGTTGGTTCTGGGACTACCTTGATAATGCCCAGACTCATCTTAAGAAAGTCACCTCCACCATCAAGTCCAATCTTAATTAGGTGTTCCTCGGAGACAGATCTTGCTGATACCTTAAATTGAAGAAGGCTGCCAATATCATTACAATGAACAACATCTCTAAGTAGGTCAATGTCAGAACATTTGATTTTAGTGACAAAAAAGTGATCTTTGAGCAACTTTCCTTGCTCTGCAAATTTCCTAGCAAAATATGGCTAAAAAATATTTTGTTGGCCTGCAGAGTTAAGAGTTGAAGCAAGTTGTTTCATCTGGTTGTTGGACAAACCAGTTTTAAGTTTACACTTTGACTTACCAATTTGGCAAATAATGCATTCACATGCAGGAGAATTTCTTGTTGATGGCTTCACAACAATTGAACTGAAATCATACAATATGGGAAATGGCTGTGATGTTTTTCCCTCATCAATTTTTTGCAGAATGAAACAACAATTTGTGCACATTCCATTTGAAAGATGATCGTCATTAGTCTAATGGTTTTGGAGAGTGTTTTTCTGCTTATCAAGAAAGGTGTTATACTTCGATCACGTTTTGACATTCAGAGAATGCAAACTGTGTTTTGATACTCAGCATGAGTTTCAGCAGAATTGGGCAATTTAAATTTCAGCAGAATTGGGCAATTTGTTAGTTCCTCTAACAAAATTTTATCAATTTTAGTTTGAATACTAGAACAAAACTGATGAACTTAAAAAAATGTTGTGGATTAACAAGAAATCAAAACAAAACTGATGTTCAACATTAGAGATGTGGTGGGTTCTAGTTTAGTAGAAAAAAAAGCAATTTTTTTTGTTAGAGTTGGAATTTTTAAGAATGTTTGTTGTTATTTATTCTATATTTACAATAAAATATCAATATAAGCTCATAAAAATGTTTTTACTTCTTAAAACCCTTTGAAAAAAATTCATAATATAAGCATTTTTACTATAAAATTTATTAAAATTGAAATTTCCTTCTCAGATGGTAATGGTTGATTTTAAAACCACTTGCAATAGTATCCCAAGGGTCCATATTATCACCCCTCCAAAGGAGTTTTTCGGGTGTTTTTGTTAATGACTCATCCCAAAATTTTAAAACTGTGGTTTTTTAACATTTTATAAAATAAAGCTTATTTATAATTTTTTTTTTTTAAATATTTTTTTGATCCTTACATAACATTGCTTTTACTCTTTTTTCATAAAAATTGATTTTACTTAAAAAACAATTTAACTCAAAATTATTCAAACTTTATTTGGAATCAAAAAATGCAACATTATTTTTTTACTTTATTTGTATTTCTTTCTGCAAGTAATTTTATTTCTGCAAATGTATTTCTTTAAAAATAATTTCTTTCTATTATTTGTTATGCACTTTGCTGCCCCTATCTCTCTTAAAACATTGTAAAAATTATTATAAAAATTTTAAATGCAAATAATTACAGAAAAATTATTATTGAAGAAGGCAATATTATATTAAATCAAGTAAATCAACTTCAATCAAGTTTTATTAATTTTCTTACTTTAGCACGGGTAACACTAACACTAAGCATATTCAAAAGAAAGTAAGGGTTAAAAATGCTTCTGCAAAGACTATAGAATTATTTAATTAATCATTAAAAAAACTATTCAAAAAATTCAATAATTTAATAAAAACTCTTTTTGCAAAAACCAAGCAGGGTTGGATTTTTTTGTCAACCTTGTCACTCTGAATTGTAAAATTCTTTATCTACTTTATTTTCACATAATAATACCCAAGTTGACTGAAATTTACAGAATTTTTTTATTTATTTATTCAATCTCCTCAAATGTCTATGTTATCCTGTTACTGGGGGTAACAATATGATATGCATACAACTACATGTATCAGTGTTGTGCTTCAAATTTCAAAGTTTTAATTCACTATGAAATTCACTATGAAATAGAACATCAAAGAGAAAGATTAAAATTTAAAATGTTTTTAGTATTTTTTTGTCATTCTAAGACTAATATACTATTATATCTTAAAATAGTAGATATTGGAATAATATTGGCTATTTAATATATAAAAAATTTTATATTTCAAATGAACAATATTATTCTGATATTAACTCTTTTTCTTATAACCAGATAGTAAGTTTGTTTCACAAAACAAAAAGAACTCTATTATTACAGAACTCTATAAACATAAGTTTTTATAGAAGAAATAGAAAAAAAAAAACATTACTTAATTTAAATTTAACATGGAAGATTCAACATAAAAAACTCAAAGTTAAAAAATTTTCTTTTAACATAAACAAAAATTTTAAAGAAATAAATTCTTTGAAGGAAAATTTGAATATATTAAAAATATGAATATTTAATTCAAAAATCATTTTAATTTCACTAACAAATATGAAATTTAATTTTAGATGTAAAATTAATTTTATCAAAATTTTATCAGTTTTATTGACAAAAATATGATTCATTCTTAATAAAAGCTAAAAGTCACAGGAAAAGGTTTCTGTTCTCATGTTGTTTCAACAACTTTCTATTGTGAGAGACAATTTGTATTTTTATTTACACTTATTCGTTAAAATATATCTTTTTTAAACAAATGCTTTTTAGGTATTTATATATAAATTTATATTTCAATATTTTTCCAAATATAGAAACTTTATATAGACATTCTTAAAATTTCTATATGTTAAGTATCACAGTGTCTGCTGATACATTACTAAGCAAAATTAATTATGTGCCAGCATAAATAATTTTCTATAACTATGCTTATACATATTGCTTACAATTAATTCATATCTAAGTTACTTTAATTGAACTTTGTATATTAAAAAAAAATTAAAAACTTGTATAAAATAAAAATTACTTAAAAGTAATATCTTTGTCAGCTAATTTAATAAACAATCAACTGACAAAATAGAGTTTTTTAATAGCAAAAACTTTCACTTTGAAAACTTTAATAAAGATGTTAATATTAAAAAAATGTATACATATAAGAGTATACATAAATATACAAACACAATTAAACTTTGTCTACAAATATTCAATATTATGATTTTGCTTCAAAAGTAAAATGATGAGAGTTGGTAAAAGGAAAACATTTTATTTTTGAAAATCAAGTCATTAAAAATATTGTATCTGTTACTACATGAAAGCCATGAAATCCTATTGCTAAAAAAAATATTGAATCATAAGTTGAATCAGAGAGACAAAAAGGAGTTTTGAAATGTTCAAAATATTGTAAAGTTGTAAAAGTTCTTCCTGAAAATGCTTTGTTAATAACAACCAATTTTAGTTTGTTTCAACTTTTCAATTGAACTGCGATGAGAACAAGTAACAGTAAGCTATGAAGATTCAAGTTTTGCTGTATTTAAAACAGGAATAAAAAAAGGATTTACAAGAAGTATTTGCAAAGGAGGCTAACAAGTGTGTGTAACTATAACTACTATAAAAATATCAGATAAAATGAATAAAAGAAAAGATCTCGTCAACCTGTTTATAACAATTAAAAACAGAACAAATATAAATCATAATCAAAAAACTTGATTATTAAGATGAAAAGACAAGACAACAACAAAATATAATTTTAAATATAAAACTCCAAGAGCTCAAAAAAGAACTGGGATTAAGTGGATTGATGAGTCCTTGTATTAATGTAAAATTACACAAAAATTAGTACTAAATTAAAATTTTAGTTCAGCAACGAGTAAAAGCAACATTTGATACAATCAACTTATTTTTAGTATTGGTAAAACTAAAGCATTTTCATTTGTAATAGCCTACAATCTACATTAAAATCAATTTTTGGAACCATGTAAGAATCAATTTTTGGAACCACGTAAGAATCAATTTCAAAACTAGAAAAAAAACCTAAATGTATTGAACCTATAAACATTCATAAGATCAATATCACTGATGTCCATTTATAGTTAATTAAAGCTCTATGTTTTCATCTCTTGAATGCATTAAAAAAAGAGTAAAATTATTGAAATTAAAATAACCATGGAAATCAAAACTATTTCCAAAAACATCTCTTGCAATAAAATTGTACTAAAATATGCATCTATGAAACAACCCACATCATTAAATAATCACAACTAACAGATGTGCTATCTTGGAAAGAAACTGAATATATTCAAAAATACCTTTATGTATAAATTTTGGATTAAATAATATACAAATTTATTAAAAATGTAAAAAGGTTTCATTTATTCAGTTCAGTTATTTACATTAAGTTTTTTAAACTCATTTAAAACTTTTTTTGTAGTTTTTTTGAAAAAGAATCAAGTTTTATTCCATTCTTACTAAAATAAGAAATTAATTTTGTCATTTTTGATAGAAAATTTCCCATCTTATGATGGAATGAACTTTTGTAAGATTTTAAATGTTAAACAGACCCTTAACAACTACTGTGGTGTCCTAAAATAAGCAAGAAAACGTTTTTTTTTTAAAAGTGTTGCACATCTCATTTTTTTAAATTTTCGCATTACTTAATTGACATTTAGGGATCCCCAAAGGTTCATAAATTATATATATAGATTTGCAAAGTTTAAGTGGCAAGTATAGAAACTCAAAGACAGTCGATTTTAGCGAAAATATTTAGTAAACTAGAACTTTTAAGGCTCGCCTAAATCAAATAAGCATCTTTGCTATTACTTAAATCTTGAATAAGATAAGTTTGCGTAGCTTAGTGGGTTGTAAAATGATTATTCGTAAAGCGTCTCAGGTTCGATGCGAGGATTGCGCCGCATTTTCGAATTTTTATTCTTTTTCCGGAAAGTTGAGTTTTTGTCTTCAAGATCGGTTAATTCAGCGTTTTCAATAAGCATACAAATTAAAATGTTTCATTAATCAGTAGTTGAACCGAAATTTAATACTCAGATAGAATAAGGTAAGAAAATATTACGATGAAAATAAAGTTAGAAAATATTACGAGCAGATACTTAATAAAGTTAGAAATGTTAAATCTCTATAAATAAACGAATATTAACACTAGGCTAGAACAAGAAGACTTAGGAGAGAAAAACATTGAGAAAGGTCAATATCAAAACGAATATTGACACAAGGCTAGAATTAAGAGATGCAGACTAAAAATACCGTGATATAGGTCAATATTAAAACGAATATTGACACTAGGCCAGAAGTAAGTGAATCAGGCTAGAAATACCGCGACATAGGTCAATATTAAAACGAATATTGACACTAGGCTAGAATTAAGAGAATCAGGGTTGAAATGAACTGAGAAGGGTCAATAGTAAAACGAATCTTGACACTAGGCTAGAATTAAGAGATGCAGGCTAAAAATACCGTGAGATAGGTCAATATTAAAACGAATAATGACACTAGGCCAGAAGTAAGTGAATCAGGCTAGAAACACAGAGGGATAAGTCAATATTAAAACGAATATTGACGCTAGGCTAGAATTTAGAAATTCCGTGATCTAGGTCAATATTAAAACGAATTTTGGCACTAGGCCAGAAATAAGAGAATCAGGCTAGAATCACACGGAGATAAGTCAATGTTAAAAACGAATATTGACACTAGGCTAGAATTAAGAGATTTAGGCTCAAAATACCGTGATATAGGTCAATATTACAACGAATATTGACGCTAGGCTAGAACTTAGAGATATAGGTTAGAAATTCCGTGATATAGGTCAATATTAAAACGAATATTGACGATAGGCCAGAAATAAGATCATAAAGCTAGAAATTCATTTAAATAAGTCAATATTAAAACGAATATTGACACTAAGTCAGAAAAAAGAGATTGAGGCTAGAAACACCGTGATATAGGTCAATTGTAAAACGAATATTGACACTAGGCTAGAAATAAGAGAATCAGGCTAGAAATACCGTGATATAAGTCAATGTTTAAACGAATAATAACACTATGCCAGAAATAAGAGAATCAGGCTAGAAACATAGAGAGATAAGTCAATATTAAAACGAATATTGACACTAGGCTAGAACTTAGAGAATTGAGTAGAAACACACGGAGATAAGTTAATATTACAACGAATATTGACACTAGGCTAGAGCTAAATTAATCAGGCTAGAAAACACTGGTATTAGTCAATAGTAAAACGAATATGGACACTAGACTAGAACTAAGAGAATCAGGCTAGAATCATACGGATATAAGTCAATATTAAAACGAAATATTGACATTAGGTTAAAACTAAGAGAGTTATGCTAGAATCAACGGATATAAGTCAATATTAAAACGAATATTGACTCTAGGCTAGAACTAAGAAAATATTGACACTAGGCTAGAACTAGGAGAATAAGGCTAGAAAACACTGATATAAGTCAATATTAAAACGAATATTAACACTAGGCTAGAACTTAGAGAATTGAGTAGAAACACACGGAGATAAGTTAATATTACAACGAATATTGACACTAGGCTAGAGCTAAATGAATCAGGCTAGAAAACACTGGTATTAGTCAATAGTAAAACGAATATTGACACTAGGCTAGATTTAAGAGATGCAGGCTAAAAATACCGTGATATAGGTCAATATTAAAACGAATATTGACACTAGGCCAGATGTTCCTTATATGGGCTATTTGGCAGTCAGGTGCAGGCGCGTCACTTGCGCAAAATAACTTTTTCATCTATATCATTTGTTTTAAAAGGAAAAAAATTAGTTTTCATCTATGCGAGCCTTGCATTTGCTGTGGACATCTGTCTGACAGTATATTTACTAATCCTAACCGGATTGTTTGACGGTCTGAGGCATGTGCAACATGTGGGCTTAGAAACTTTTTCATCTGCGTGTGTCTTGATTTTTTTCATCTACGTGAGTCTCTAATTGACTCTGGACATCTGTCCGTTATTATTATTTTTACTACTCCTAATCATGAGGCTTTTGCTATTTCTTCCCTGAGGCATTCACTGCTCGGTCTTGACCAATGTATGCAAATACATATTAAATTATTCTTGCAAACCAATGCCAAAAAATCAATAAAAATTCATTGTGTGATAATCTTCTGAAACTTTCTACAAATTAGTGATTATCCGACTGTTGATTGTTTTTCACCATTAGACATTTTTTTATCATTAGAATTCAAATATGTTTTTCTATTTATTATCTATCATCTTTACATCAATAGTCTACAAAACAACACAATTGTAGGGATAGAGCTTTTGGATGAGTTAAATGTTATTTTATGGTGCATCAACAACTAATCAAGATGTGAACCATGACTGAAAGTAAATACCAACTAGAAGTTTGTTAAATTGTGGGATTCTCTTCAGTTCACAACCCACTTAATCTGAGGAGGGTACCTTGACTTAACCAGACCTACAGTTAGTAGGAGAAATTTTGTACAACTATCAATTTGATGGCCAAGATAAAGTTAGTCAGCAATCAGTGCCTTTATTTTCTTATTTTGGCTGTTACAAGCAGTGATTAATGTTGTTGCAGTTGTTTTTGATTTGTAATGGATTAGATTAAACCATTTTTATTTGAATCTTTTAAAAAGTAAGATCATCATGTCAAAGAACATGCCCAATTGATGGACTATAACATCTAATAAAAGCACTTCAAATACATGATGGCAATGAGCTGAGTTCAAAAGCTGTCTCTAAAAGTGTGGAGGTTCCATTAAGTCTGGCAATCTTTCCTATTGCCAAATATGGGTGAATGGTTAGATAAATATTTCAAATTCCAAGTCATTTTTTTTAGCTATAGTCTTTACAGTGCGTTTAATTTTCTCAAATAAGCCTTTTTGCTTTATTTTTTTAAGTATTTGTCCAGATTTTAAATAAAATATTTAACAAGCTCACGATTCTTCAAATGGTAATTTTTTAATTTTGTATTTAGACTCTGTTAATTTGTACAGCTGGGTAATAATCCTGATGAGTTTTTCCTTAACCACTTTATAACTTTTTAACATTTTTAGGCAACTGTTTTTTGCTGGCTTGAAATTCTTCCCTTATCTGTTTTGAAATTTCTGTCATTTTTGGTGAACTGTACTTTTTGAAAGTATTGTAGAAAATGTGCAGCAACCTATTTTGTTAATCATAGATGCTAGTATCACAATTGATCTATAAACACTTTTATTTGATTAGATTTAAAACAGATGAACACAGTTATATGAATGTAATAATTTAGCAACATAATCATAAATACCAAGCAAGCTATACACTGGTTCAATAATATATATGGATTATGGGTATAACAACAAATAACAATGTAAGAAACTAAGTAATAAATATTTTCAAGTATTAAGAAACACAAACGATGTTTACATGAAAAATGTCTGCCTAGTACCAGGTCACATGACAATTATATTTACACCAAATGCAGGAAATGTCAAGTAAGTAAAGATTAAAATGCTACATTGTAAAAAATCATGAATCTTGACAACTTTTTATGACTATTTATGCTTGGAATCTTACTTCCTTTTACAAAAATTCTGTTGTACAGTAGACTCAACTATTCAAGAGACTTTTATTGGTTCCAAATAACCTATCATTAGAGAAACCTGTAGGGCTTAAAAGAATTTTAATTCAGGTATATCAAGAACAATTTGTACCACTCTTACAAAAACTTCATGACCCTTTGGGATGCCCAAAATGTTATTTTAAATCACTACAAATTTGCAGCTAAGGAACAAAAATAATAATTTCTGGGACACTCTTTAAAACTACGATGTTATTAGGGTACTTTAAATACATAAATACTTAGGTAGCTTTATATTTGATAGAACAAAATTTTCATGCTATCTTTAAGGTAATTAAACATTCAAACTGTTTGTGTTGAAATAAGTTTAATATCTGCATATGTTGAATGTCTTAAAAAATGTTGAAAAATATTGCTTATTCTAAGCTTGATTTAGATTTTCACAAAAAAAATTCTTTTTTCAAAAAACAATTCAAAAGACTGCTTTTTTAATGGGAAAGTTAATCATCTTTGAAATTTGAAATGAAAAAAGAGAAAAACTTCCTTCTAGAGAAAAACTTAACTTTTTGAATAAGTTTATATTCAGAAGTTTTTTAATTAGAGAATTTTGTTGTAAAATAGAAATGAGACTAAATTTTACTTTTATTATTACTCATTTTATAATTTCATTAAAAATAATTAAAACTAATTACTACTTTCCTCAAAGAAAATAACTAAGTTTACTGTTATTATAATTTTTTTCAAAATAAAATTTTACCATTAAAAATTTATCTGATTTTAAGCTTAGTTTCTTTTTGTTTAAATCATAATCTCATAAAGAAGAGTTAGATCTTTGCAAATTCATAAAGAATTTATGTGTTTATGATTTAAACAAAGAAAAAAAATTTTTACACTGAACTGTATTTCACTCATCATTATAACCTTTGTATTAAAAAACTGTATCTTTTTTTTGTAAAAAATTTCCTTAACTTTTATAAAAAAGCTTGTACTAATTCAAAGAATTCTTCAGAAGTTGTATTTGCTGGTTGGGCTATTTCAAAATCCATAGAAAAAGATAACTCAATGAATTGTCTTTTTCAATTGATTTAGTTGGATAAAATCAAGTCCTAAAAAGTACGTTTGAATATATTTATATTTGGTAACTGTCCTTTAAAAACTTTTACTTGAACATCACTTTTTCATCCATTTGAATTTTTAACCTTCATAGAAATCATTTTAACTTAATTCTATATTATCTATTTGTCATAGCATTATATAAGAAAATAATAAGGTAATATAAAAGAGCATTTTAGTAAGAGCTTCTAGTGCAGTTCATTTAATTATTTCACATAAGGCAATAGACAACTAATAAATAATTCATTGATAATAAAAATGAGTTTAAAAAAAAAAGGTAAAATCAGCAAAAAGAAAAAAAAAATCAAAATTGAAATTGAAAAACAAAAACATTTCTTTATTTCAAAATTATGAAAAAATCATTTTTTTGTTACAAATTCGATGACTGGAGTTAGAAACTTATTTTCAGACTATAATTTATGACTGGTCAATCTCAGGTAATCAACTAAATCACACTTGTACAATTTGAAAGAGAGAATGATTGTATTTACTGTAACCATCATAATGTCAAATGCTTTATATACCATTATCATAAAATTTTCAGATGATTTTTTGCTGATATTTTTTTGGCTGTGGTATTGTTAAATTTATGCCAATAATAAAATTTTCATTGAGTAAACATTTTTTATGCTTAAGTTAAGAAAAAACATTTTTATTTTGTTGTTTTTTATAAACAATTATTTATTTTATATTAATTTTACATTTAAAAAATATTTGTTTATTCTTTTTTTTTTTTTACTTTAGTTATTAATAAAAATAATAAATACATTAAAAATATTAAAAAGACTAGAAATAATAAAAATAATAGTAGCAATAGTAATAAAAATAGTAATAACAAAATTAACAACAACAACAACAATAATAATAATAAATAATAATATAAATAATAATGATAATAATAAATAATAATAACAATAATAAAAATAGTAATAATAATATGAAGAATAATGAAAATAACAATATTAATTAAAAAAACATTCAAACAGTAACAGTAATAATAACAAAAAAACAACAATAATTAAAATAACAGCAATAGTAATGACAATAGTAATAACAATATTATCTTATGTTTAAAAATATTACAATGTGATCTATTAAAACTAAAAATATCATAACATGAAATATTTCAATATGATGGTGATAATAGTATGATCTTATGTTTACAAATATTCAAAAAATATTCAAACAATAAGATGTTGCATATTGCCAAACAACTTATACACAGCTAACAACAACTTACTTTTTTTTTCTGCAATGGATGGCTTCAGGGGGTTTTCTGTCTCAAATGATTTATCTAAAAAGTATATTATCAAAAATGAGCAAATAATTCAAAAATTTGCTTGTGTAAAAAATAACTTCAACTTCTTTTATAAAAAGCAAAATTTATAAACTGTTTATAAACTTCAGAAAATTTTTAGATTTAGAAAAAAAAAAAGAAAAAGAAAAAAAAATTCTACAAATTATTTTACTTCAAATGTGTTAAAAAAATAAGTTTTTACTTGAGAACTTTTCCATCACTCTTATCAAATCTAATCTATTTATCTTGTACATTGCGCTTACTAAAGCCTCTAATGTAGGAAACTTTTGTTGGTTTTTCCACACACATAACATTCTGTAAGCCTTTTCTTCTAAATCATTATTTTCAGTGTCTATGACATCAAGCTCATTATCACTGACTGATAAAAAGCGTCCCAAGTTCATCCAGTCTCTGCCAATCTTCGTTTTTAATTGTAATAGTAATTCTGAATTGTCAAGAATATTACCCATTTTTGCTTGATCTTTTAACACAACTTTTTCCTAAACAAGAAACAACTTCAAAAATGTGTTTTTAACTTTTCCAAAACCAGTAGTAAGATTTTTTAGTTTTGAAATGAAAACTATAATTAACATTGTATAAAAAGTATAACAAGAAATTATAAAAGTGAATACAATCTTAATTTCCAACTTTACAAGATACCAGAACAGGAGGCAAAAATGGCTTTGAAAAAAAAGAAATTTAAAATTTTTAATTGTATGTACTCATTTTAGTTTTGTATAAAAAAATTAGAGGTAAAAGTGAGGATGAGGAGGCCTTTAGTGATTATTGTAGACAGCCAATTTTTTTCTAAATACACAACTAAAAATAAAAATAATTTTTTTAAGTTTTGTTAAAACTGCACATTTGTAAACCATAAAACTCCCCTTATTACGTATTCTTCGTAAAAAGAGTAACAATAAGTATAAAGCATAATATGTGTTTTAAAGCATGATATGTAATATAAAGAATATTATAAAAAATATAATTATAAAGATATAAAGAATACCTCATCATTATCAACAGCTGAGTAGTCATTAAGAGTACCATGTCTTGGTAGTCCTGTATTAAAAGATGGTGATGGCGCAGGTTCTGACAAATTATGATCAATTGGTATAAAAACAACTGTTTTTCCACTTTCAGAATCAAGTTGAACTATCAACTGTTCATCTATAAATAACATGTATGCTGTATATAGTTGAACATTACAAATATTACATATATATACACAAGGATTACAACAATAATTGTGATACTATAACAAATAATACAGTGAGCAAAAAGTTATGGTCAGTGACATTTCATGCCCAAATTCAGTGAGTATCTTGATATAAAGATTGAATTAAAACACAGAAAATATCAACTGGTTTGCAAATTAATTACTATAACAAAACTGTAATACTTACTTCAGTATTTACTATAATCGAAAAGAGAAATCATCAGAATGAACTCCTTATAGATGAAGTAAGTTAATTAAATTTTGTTTAAATGAAGGACTGATTATCAGAACTAAAACTAAACCAAAAAAAATTTTCATGGTCACTTTCTCCTGGAATAAACTAATTGTGAATAACAGGCACACATAAAGATGAATGAAACTGAATGTAACAGCATTAATACTTAGAACATAAGAATATAAAATTCATAGGTTCTTGTAAATGAATGTCATGTAAATTTTATTTTCGACCTGAATTTCATCTGTTTCTTTCTAAATGAGAGAAAAACAAAAAGGACAGTACCTTTACTTTAGTAAAAAGTGAGTGTTTTTTAAAATTTATAAATTGAGGAGTGTTGTACATAGAGTATAAATGCCTCCAATTATACTCCATGTACAACAGTGTTTATCATAGATGCATGTTTTGGGATATTTTTCTAGTTTTTTATTGGTTTAAATTTTCATATAGAAGCATAATTATTAAATTTTCAGAATATTTCATTTAAAGTTTAAACTGAGAAATAAAGAATAATCTTTTAATTTGTACATTTGTAAAATCTTTCTAATGCAGACTAGTATAAGATAATAACACTTTAATAAAAAAAAGTACAAACTTTGGACTTTCCATGAAATAATATGCATCATGAACAATCAATTAACTTTGAGGTTAATAATACTGCACTGAGAGATGATATTATCTACAAAGCACTATTTGTCAATATTTTGATATAGTAATTCTTATAAGAGATGCATTCATATTAAGGTAACTTAATGTAAGTACCTTAAACTCTTACAAAAACTACTATTTGTAATAAACTAACTAAGAGTAAATGGTTGCTTAATAGTTTTACTTTTTTATATATATAAAGTTCACTCATGTTTTTCAGTTATTATTTATATAAATATCTTAATATGTATATAAGAGTGATTTTTTTCCTTCTTGTTTGGCTACTGGTAAAAATCATTCTCATTTCAATATAGAAAATAACATTTAATTGTAAATTAATCTTATTAAAACTTTAATTACTAATACTTTTTGCTGACCCAATTTAAACTCCAACATTCAAATTTAATTTTAAGAAAAATATTTTCATTTTTTCTAAAGCGATATTCACTAAAGGAGTTCTTCAATGCTTTGTTAAGATTAGATCAGTTTATTGTATTATAGTTTATTGTTATTATCATTATTATTTGTACAAGTATGAAAACTATTTAACATAAAACTTTTAATGGCTTTGAACGACTCTCATTCTTTTGAATAAAAAAGTAAAAACAATATAAAAGGTTATAAAAAAAACAGGTTTTAAAATATACTACAAGTGAAATAATTACTTAAAAAGATACCATTTATAAGGGCAGATTCTTTACTTATTTCTTCATTTAGTTTTTCTTTTTCTTCTTTTTCTGTTCGAAGACAACCTTCCTCTTCAAATGCTGATAAAACACTAAATTTTTTCATTGTTATCAGAGTACTTTTAATCAGCTCTTTAAACTGCAATGAATTAATATCATAAAGCTTTTCAAGTAATGCTTTCATTTTCATTTGATTGCTATTATTCTCTAGGTCAATATTCTCTAAAATACTGTTAACCTCATATAAACAGGTATAAATAGCAAATTTCTTCCAGTCAGAAGATGCATCCTCAACCAATAACTTAAATACAATTTCATTACTTTCTAAAAATATTTAAAAAAGAACTAATCAAACACAGGATCAAAAATATAAAAGTTAAACAAGGTTTAAAATCAATTTTTTCATTTGCAAAAAAAAAGCAGCTGATAAAAGTATCAACCTAAAAAATTGAATGATTTGAAATCAGTAATAAACATTTGATCATGATGATATTGTTTAGAAAAACATTTACCTAATGCTAACAATAAGTGTTAATGATAAATTACTTATTTTACTTATGAAGTTGGTAACTTTTGTGAAAACTAGGTTATCTCACAGGCTGTTGACAATTTATTCACACTGTTTTAAAATTTATCAATAAAAACTTAAAAAAATGCATTTTGTTGAAATCTAACCTTTAAAAAATAGTTTTAAAATTCTATAAATATACTGAAAAAAAAACAAACAACCAATTCTTACCAAACAAAGCTAGTCTGAACAAAGCATCAAATCTACTAGCAACATTGAGAGAATTTACAATTAACTTTTTGTAATTTAAAGGATCAAGTTCATAGAGCTTGTCTATAAATGCAGCCATTTTTGATTGATTATTGCTGTAACCACAGTCAATTTGTTCAACAACACTGTCAATGTCATGCAGATAAGTGCAATGAGCGAATCTCTTCCAGTCAGTGGATACACTCTCAATTAAGATGCACTTAACTGTTTCATAATTTTCTAAGAAAAGAATCATACTTTCTTAACAGTTATATTATTCATATTTTTAAAGCAGGCTGTTGGAGCCTCAAGATTGATAAAAAATGAATCTAAAATCATTTTCACAAGTGCAAACATTATCAGTTGAACTGAAAGATGTTCCATCTGTTGATTTGTATTAAAAATGCAGTTAGCATAGAGAGACTTAACTTAAAGGCACATGAAGTTGAAAAATACCTCAAGTTATATATAAAATTGTTTTATAAAAGCTGTTTGATGTTTGCACTTGAAAATGATGATGCCTGGATTCACAAAAAGAAAAGAATGTGAATGCCTGATTTTACAAACCCTATTTATCAAATGAGATGCGCTTGAAATGAATTTAAAACTATCAGGAATATTTTCTTAAAATCAAAAAAGAAATTAAAAGTTTTTCTTCAATGAAAGTGAAAAGAAAGCACGCTACAAACAACTATAAAAAAGAATATCAATTCCATTTGGGTTCAGAAATAACAGGTAGTTTTGAAAGACTTGAATAGAGGCTACCTGCAGCAAGTCATTGATCCTGCTAAGTTGCAACAACAAAGAAATTTTTGTAGCTGTTGTAGCTAAATTTAAATGTCTCATATTAACAGTCTTCAAACTTAAATTTAAGTTAAGTAAACAAGTCCTGAAAAACTGAATTTCAGTAACTTCAAAATTTTAAAAAATTGTTACAAAGAAGTAAAAAACCCAGTTCCCTTTTTTACATCCATGCCCTAATAACTTAATTTTAAACAGTAGATAACCATTTAGAGTGTAAATTATGTTTTTCATTATGTTTATATTTGCAAAACAATCACTCAATGCTGCCATATAAATAAATCTTCAGGACAGCAAGCAAATTCTGATTTTGCTTTTTGTACCTAGTTTTATTTACAATAACATTTTTTTCAATCTCTGTGTTTCTATTTATTGTGTACTGAGACAATAAATTGATATATTTTGTATTGCAATATTAAAAAGTCCTTTTTTTCTCTTTTCAAAATAATGCTTTATACTATTATACATCTTTAGAATATATGAGTAACGACCTAATTGAAAATCAGCATTAATTGTATTGTTTAACTACCAGTTACAAAATTGAAAAAGAACTTTGATATGAAACCACAAAAATATGACTCACCACATTTGACAAAAACTTTGCTACAAAAAACATCAAAATATAATCTTACCATCTAATGCCACACCAAATAAAATATCCAACTTTCCTAATGTAATTAGAGCATTTCTAATTTTGTCTTTGTATTGGAATGGCTCAATTTCAAAGAGCTTTTCAAGAAAAGATGCCATTCTAGATTTATCATCCTTTTTATCTTGGTCAATTTGTTTAACAATAGTTACAATGTCAATTAAATGAGTCTCGTATGCAAAACTCTTCCAGTCAGTTGATAAATGTTCGATCAAGAACTTCTTCACTTTTGAAAACTTTTCTAATTACAAGAAAAACACAATCAAAATGAAGGTAGCAAATGTAGAAATTATATAACAATAGCTTCAAGTATTTTAAAATCACAAAATTGAACTTGACAACATCAGTAAAGGCAAAAAAGTCTTGCAATTCGTGGAAAGTTAGTGAGCAGAGAAGTTCTTCTTAAGTTTAAGCATCAACGATTGGGTTACATTTTAATTAAAATAGATCTCTTTAAAATTCTTCTTATGAATTTGTAAACACCATTTCACAAACCTAAATACTTTAAAGAAAGTATTTCTTCTCACCAATGTCAATGATAGCAACCTTTTTAAACTTATTCAAAGCATGTATACTTACTTTCTGTAGTTCCTAACAACATATATAGTCATTCACTTTTAATAAAATTAAATGACCTTTTGGTGATGTTTTACATATTTTTGACACTATTAACAAATTTTTATTAAATGATATAAAAAAAAAGTTAAAATTTTGGTTTTGTGTTGTGCTGCAATATTCTGAGAAATTAAGTCTTATAAAATAAAGTTTTAATGTATGGATTTAACCAAGTTTAACATAACCGCATTTTGGACTTTTTTGCTGTACATTAATTTTCAAAAGCTAAAAGAATTTGTTTTAAGTTATTGTAATTCAATTTAAGATATTGTTCCTATTGTTCTAGGGGAACTGGAAATTTACTACTTAAAAGAAAATTGTTTTTCAGTTAGTACAATAAGTGGTGCCCAAGAAAGATACAATAAGTGGCTGATTGCATAACACTTATTGAAATAATACCACAGGCCTGCAAAATGAGAGTCATAACTTCCTCTTTGGAATTTGATAGCTGATTCTAGGGTATTTTGGTGCGCTGATTACGAATATGTACTTAGTTTTTCTCTATCACCTCCAGATTTTTCAAAAAAGGCACAGATAGAAAATAGCAAAAAAACAGAAGATTTCACATAAAAAAATATATATTTAAAACAGAACATTATTTTTAACTTAAAAAACTACTAAAATACAATAACAACTTAACACTAGTCTAAATAACATTTAAAATTCATTTGTGGAACCTGGTCCTTTTCTCCTGGAAGCTTCGGTTGTGCGATTTTTGCTTAAATTTCCGGTTTGGATAACCAACAATAGTCCGCCATCATGTTGGTATTCCATCTTCCTTGATACCGGACTTCAAGCTCTTTCAAATCTTGGTGAAATCTTTTGCCTTGTTCTTCGCTAACGGCTCCTAGATTTTCTGGGAAGTAATTAATATGAGAATTTAAGAAATGAAGTTTAATGCTCATATTACAACCCATTACACCCAAATCGGAACTCATTTTGGCCTCTATTTCTTTATAGTTGGAGCTTTTATTGTTCCCCAAAAATTTTGTCACCACTTCCTTAAATGACTGCCATGCTTGCAACTCGATATCATTAAGTTTTTCATCAAACTTTTCATCCGACATTAATTTCCTAATATCAGGGCCGACGAAAATTCCTTCTTTTATCTTAGCTTCTGATAAAGATGGAAAAACTGAATGCAGATATTTGAAGCCTTCCCCCTCTTTATTTAAAGCCTTCACAAATTGCTTCATTATACCCAATTTGATGTGCAATGGTGGCAGTAAAACTTTTTCTCTGGGAACCAAACTCTGTTTAAGTACGTTTTTGAATCCTGGGGTTAGTTCAGTTCTTGGAGTCCATTCCTTTTTGGTTCAATGATGTTGTTTATCCCGGCTATCCCACTCGCAAAGAAAGCACGGGTATTTTGTATAACCACCTTGTTGGCCTAGTAGCATGCTTATGATTTTCAAATCTCCACACAACATCCAACCGTGTTGCTCATAAGCTATATTAGTCAAAAGCTTTTCCAAATTTTCATAACATTCCTTTAAAAGGACAGAATGTGCAACAGGTAACGAGGCATATGTATTCCCATTATGCAGAAGAACTGCTTTCAAACTTCTTTTTGAGGAGTCAATAAACAATCTCCACTCATTAGGATCGTATTCAATGTCGTACATTTTCGTCAAGCCTGGAATATCTTTACAGAACACTAAATCTTCATCTTCAGCGAAGAATGGAAGAAAATCTTTTTCTCTTTGACAGTACCATGAAAATGAAGTACCAGGTGCCAGCATATTTCTTTCTTTTAATCGTGATCCGAGGAGTTCCGCTGCATCTTTGGGAAGATTCAAATCTCTTGTCAAGTCGTTTAAATGTGACTGTGAAAAGAGCTGACAAGCGTCAGAATCTCCATGAAATTCAGGATCAGATTGGTGTACATCCTCTTCCTCTATATCACAGTCAGAATTTTCAATTTGTAGAGCTGGAACCGGGGGCTGCACCATTTTTGAATTGCCAAATATTGCAAGCGTAACTGATGACACGTTTGGATAGTTTATGTCCCTTTTATTTTTTGAATTGTATCCAGTTATGTCACAACAACAAAAGTAGCAATCTTTAACATGGTCATTAGGCTCTCTCCATAGCACAGGCAAAACGATTTTGAAGCTATTTTTCTGTCCTTTTGACCACTTGCGAAGTTCTAATAAACAAGTCGTACAAATTTTATGAGGTGCCCAAGTTTTGTCTTGGTTACTTAAAACGAGTCCAAAATAACTTTTATAAATATTTTTTACAAAGTCTGTAATACTGTTTCGTTGTTTTATCACCATAAATTTCCCGCAAATATAACAGAAACAATTAGGAGAGTTTAAACAACTTCGCGATGCCATTTTAAAGTTTATGTTGCAAGATGCGCACTTCAACTGTTAAATTTATAAATCAGTGCGGGTAAAATCCTTTGGTTTATCTTAATTACACCCTTTTCTAATAATATTCACAACAATTAGTTAATATTACCAAATCATTATGTAATAATGAGCTCATTACTAAATTAAGCCAAAATGACCTGTTTTTGACATGTTTAATGCGAATTACTAATACTTATTATGTAGTCATTAACAAATTACTAATTGGTGTTAATTTCTATGTTCCCTTACACTAATTATATGAAATAAAAATTGAGCTGAAGTAAATTAATAACGTTTTAGACATTTCAAAAGGTAGGCGCTCAAACATTTTAAAGCAAAATCTTAAATATTCCATATCAAAAAATCCTGACGTGATGGATTTTTTTTATTATTTTTCTCGTAATCAGCACATCAGAAACTATAAAAAATGTCACTCAGATTTTAAAGAGGAAAACCATTGCAGGCCTGTGTACTTATTCCAAAGATTATTTGAATCATAAAAAGTAGGAACACCAACATCACAATTTTATCAGCACTAGTAAATTTCGACACATTCATCACAAATGCATCTATATTGCATCTAATTGACATTATAAATTTAGTCAGTTAGGCTATACAGAAAACTATCATAGGATTTGAATAGAATAACTACCTTTTTTAGCATTTTTGCAAACTTTACTTACGCAAGACATCCTTTAAAAAATTGTATCCTTTTTTATATTAATGTTTCTTTATTGCAATCAACTGTTTTTCCCCTACATGTACTGATAATTTACCTATTGATCTTATTTCATTGATAATAATTACAACCAAAGAAATAAAAGTTAAAAGTGAAAATCAAAAAACTTCAGAAAGGTTAAATTACAGAATGTTAAAAATATAGAGTAGCAATGTCAAAAAACACAAAACATAAACAATAAAAAGTAGTGAATCTATTTTCTTTTCCTTTTTGTTAAAAAGATTAAACAGAGTTTAACATTTTTAAAAAAACTTTTCTCTCTAATATATGTATAAATATTTATATATACCTCTCCTCCCCCCTCCCTCCAAACACACTCACATCAAACATAATAACACAATATGCTTAAGCATCTTAACTAACTCTTCTCTGTTAATAGACATTTATGGAAAACTTTTCCAAGAAGAAAACTATGAAATTTATTACTCTGGAAATAAGAAGAGCTGAAATTTAATAGGAAATTTTTCCTGGAAACATAGAAACTCGACCAAATGATTTTGTTTTAGTAAATCATCACACAGATAAAAAGTTGCACTCTACCAATGCTGAGAGAAAATTTTATCACTTACCATTCAATGCCAAACGCAACAAAATATCAAATCTTTTAAGAGCATAAAGAGAGTTTGCAATCACTTCATAAAAGTTCAGTGGATTGATTTCAATAATTCTTTGAAGAAATATTTTCAATTTCAGCTCATTATTGTTATTCTCTTTCTGAATTCCTTCCACCATGTCGTAAAATGCATTTAAACAAACAATATGAGCAAATCTCATCCAGTCAGAGGAAACTTGTTCAACCAAAATCTTTCTAACTCTTTCATCTGCATCTAGATTTAAGGCAAGAAAAAGATTTACATAAATAATATTTATGATGTCCAAAAATATTATTTTGCTAAAAATTAAATTGTTTTGCAATTAGTGGTTCTCTAAGGGAAAAAAAAGGGACAGCACAATCTTCAAAAAAAAAAAATAAATATTTCAAAAC
Source organism: Hydra viridissima (assembly GCF_058129835.1). NCBI lineage: Eukaryota > Metazoa > Cnidaria > Hydrozoa > Anthoathecata > Hydridae > Hydra > Hydra viridissima. The sequence continues at coordinate 23,531,982 of NW_028324300.1, read as the reverse complement.
CTTATGGTTTATTTTATTCTGAAAATGCTTTCTAAAATTTGCTTTTTTTTAAAACTTTGAAATCCTGAAGCTTTGGTAATAAATTCTAAATAATTATATAAATTCTATATAATTATATACACAAAGTTTTCTAATATTTACAAAGAGGATTAAAGCATATATTTTTATAAGAGAAATTTTTTTTTTTCATTTTCAAAATTAATTTTCTTAAACAGCATAAAATAACAATTAAGAATATCTTTTTGGAAGAATTTAATTTTATTAAATCAGCTGAATCAAATTTAAAATTGTTTCATTAACTTCATTACTTTAGAGTAAAAACAAGAATGACAAATTTTCAGTGTGGCTAGAAAAGTTACTTAACTCAGCATTGAAAAACTTACAATATGCACTAGGCTGTAGTTCAACAACAGCAAGTGTATTAACTTTCAGGAAACAAAACAAGAACAATACACAAGGTTAAGCAAGGGCAAGGCTGCTACTTGCAACTACATTGTACAATGCCACTGCCACCCACAAACAACAGTTGATTTTACCGATGCTATCATACGAGATATTGTTGTTGCCGGACTATCAGATGTTGACATCCGTAAAGATGTACTTGGATGGGTCTCACTTAACACAGCCTCAATCGCAGATATCATTGCTTTTATAGAGGGTAAGGAGATGGCATGAAATGCACTAGGCTGTAGTTCAACAACAGCAAGTGTATTAACTCTCAGGAAACAAAACAAGAACAATACACAAGGTAAAGCAACTCTCCACAGAAATAAATGCCTAACGTAAAGCAACACTCCACAGAAATAAATCATCACATATTTACCCACGATGGATGGGCCGCAGCTCAATCACTGGTTCATCCTACAATTCAGCTGCGTATGACTACTAACAAATCAGACTATGATGCATTTGGTATCCCATTCCCTCCCATTAAACCGAAATATCTACAAGTTAGCCATTCCAGACGATTTTTTTATAATTCAAATAAACATATGTAACTTATATCATTGTATAGAGCTTGACTTGACTTAAAAAATGAGGGGTCATTCGGCCTTTAAAGTTAAGCGGATCTAAAGTTATTGAATTTTTTGTAGTGCAAAAATTGATGATTTTTGACGAAAGGTATAGGGCTTAAGAATGGAAAATTTGCATTGTTATGGCACCGAAAATTTGCATTATGTCACGCAAAATCAAAACAAAAAACGTCATAAAATATGCGAAGGAATATAGATATATATGTATACATAATTTCTAAATACAAATCCTTAGAACCTATTCTTAAAGAAAACATAAATAAATACTTGTTATAAAAAGAGGAAAGAGTAAACTTGCAATTTCCACCTGGACACTTTTAAAAAACACTTTTTTTTCTATAAAAATAAACCTTGAAGTTTTGAAACGCTAAGAACTAAAAATTTATGTATAAAAGTTAAAAAGTGTCCACACTCCATTAGATTCCTCATCCCTTTTTTAATATATACGGAAAGTTTTATAAAAATTGGATGTGTTTTGGTACTAAGGAATCCTAACCATCAAAAGCTTGTTTTAAAAAAACGTTCCCGCTTCTTTCTTAAAAGTGGTCTTAAGATATGGATAAAAATTAAATGAAGCCATATAAACCATAGTACTTTTTATATATGGCTGGAAAGAGGTTGAGTAACACTAATTGATGCAAAAAAACCTCAAGGTGTTTGCTTAAGCATACAAAAAGATTTAAGAGAGTAAAGTTCATGAAAGTTACGTGTTTTTTATCAAACGTCAAATATTTTTCGTTGAGCCGTGGAATCGCTATACAAGTCATCACAGATACCGGTGCACAGTCCTGCTTATGGTCCAGGAAAGGGTTTGAGAGTACAGGTTTTACAGCACAAAATTTAATACCTGTGAAACATAGCATGTCCGCTGCTAACAAAACCCAATTCCGTATTGAAGGTGCAATTTTTGTACGTCTTGAAGGACAACAACCTTATGGCAACAAAGTCGAATGCGCTGTAATGACTTATATCAGTCTAGATGCATGCGGTTTCTACTTATCTAAAGAGACAATGACCCAACTGAGTATCATCTCTAAAGACTTTCCAGAGATTGGTAGTGCCCTCCATGCAGCTATTTACTCAGACCCTCAAACTAAAGTAGCTAAAATATTGAGCGAAAACAGCATAAACCATGCATGCGATTGCCCCAAAAGAAGTCTTCCACCAAGTGCACCCAATAGACTCCCTTTTGATTGCTCTCCAAGAAACAACGATCGGATGAAAACTTGGCTTCTTGAAAGATATGCTGCTTCAACATTCAACAAATGCCCACACCAGACATGGAGGGACCTCCAATTGGTATTCTAATTCAGAAAAATGTCAAATCAGTTGCAGCATTCACTCCAGCCACCATACCAATCCATTGGCAAGATCAAGTCGAGAAAGATTTACTTCGTGATGAATCTCTTGGTGTCATTGAAAAGGTACCCCTAGGAGAACCTACAACATGGTGCCACAAAATGTTCATCACACGAAAATATGACGGCGGGCCTCGTCGCACTGTTGACCTATCCCCATTGAATAAATATTGCCACAGAGAAACCATTTAGTTTCTCTGTGGCAATATTTATTCAATGGGGATAGGTCAACGGTTACAGTTTTCCATGAAATTCTTGGTACTGAAAACCATGCAATGAAATGACCATTCCAACTAGTTGGAATGGTCATTTCATTGCATGGTTTTCAGTACCAAGATATTCATGGAAAACTGTAACCGATGCATGGAATGGTTATCATAGCGTCCCAATACGCATCGGAGATAGACATCTTACCACTTTCATTACACCATTTGGACGCTATAGATACATTCGAGCTCCTCAAGGTTTCGTCTTCAGCGGGGACGGCTACACGACGGCGTTTTGATGAAATCGTAGCAGACAAGAAACAAAGACAAAACAAGAAACAGAGACAAAATGCAAAATATGCTGCTCTAACATACCTCTAGGTAGCATTTCAAAAGCAACAGCTATGCAAAATATCCTTGAGAATATAGTTCTAAAGTGTTCCAAGAACTCATGTAATGAAAAATTTAATGCTGTAAGTACAAACAATAAGAAGAAACATGAACAAGTATGCACAAGTGAAAACATATCATACAATTGTTCAGCATTGTCTTCCTCTTCTCTTTATGCAAATCATTTATGAGCATTTCATAAAATGCTCATAAATGATTTGCATATAGAGATTTTTTTTTTCACTAGGCTATACAGTTTTCAGTGACTCCAAAGACCTTCAAAACATCAACTGAGATTAGTCAGAAAAACATTCGAAGACGTCAAAAGCAACTCCACCAATCGCTAATAGAAAATGCAGGACCAACAAAAAAGGCAAAAATACAACAAGTAGCACTTAATTTTTTTAGATAAAAATGAAAATATTTTACCATGTATATAATGTATAAAGTATTATTTTTGTTAGGTTCTTTTTAATACTTGTTTGTTTGTTTTGTAGAAACAACTGTATGCGAACTAATGAAGTTTTTTAGAAGCTCTTGGCCTAATGAGTCAATAACTCCAAAAATACACATGTTAGAAAATCACATGGGAGTTTTTTTGAGCTCATGGGGAGTGAGCCTTGGATTGTATGGGGAGCAAGGTGGCGAGAGTATACATGCAGAATTCAATAATATTGTGAGAATATACTCAAGCATGTCTGGTACGCAAAAACTAGAATGTATAATGAGAGATCATTTTATAAGAAATAACTTAACTGCAACTTCATTAAAACCGCCGATCATCCCTCAAAGAAAAAAGACCGTATGATAAAATTTAGAGTTATATGTATTATATATATATATATATATATATTTATTTGTTAGAGTCATATATAACAAAATAATTATGCACCACAAAATTATATAGTTTAAATTATTTGTATATTTAATATTTTTGTATAAGGTATTTAAATATGTCGAAATGAGTCGGCCCTATACTAATTATTCTACCAATCGTAGAAAAGTAGCAAAATGTTAATCAACTTTGTAGCTTCAAATCTTTGTGTAAAAAAATGGCTGGTAAAAATACTACGCTATATAATACAGCTCAAATTTTGTTCTTTCGAATGATATATAACACTTTCTTAAAAAAATTGATCATCGTATGTTTTATCAAAGAGTAAGACTGATAGTAAAATTCGCAAAAAAATCTCGGTTAACTTGGCAGGTGAAAAAGCTTCATGTGTGATTTTTTTGGTTTTTATTTCTTATTGTTTATACTTACTAAACTGTAAGTTTATAAAAATAATGTTTGTTAACAAGTTTTATTATATTCGTATCGTGTATATCAAAGATTAAAAATACCCCCAAATGCTCCGTTTTCGAGGTAAGTAAAGTAACCGCTTTAGCTGCGCATTTTAATTTATTCGTAATGCGCTTGTGCATTATAAATATCCATTACGAAACGACCGTGATCAGGTGTGCGCTTGCGTTTGCATTCTTGCAAAGACGTTTATAATCAATTTTTTTCGATTATTATTTAGATCTGCACAAGTATCAGTATAAATATTTTTTCAAATAACATGAGCTACTTTCAAAAATATTTGGAGTCAATAGAATTTGCTGCAAATCCAATTAAACGTTTCAGGGAAAACGACACTTATTTTTTTGTAATTGTCAAGAATTTTCAAATACACATTTCTTTTCTGTTTTTTTTTTTTTTTTTATAAGAAACTAAGCAAAAGAGCTGATGTTTCTTCAGAGTTTCTTAAGTATTAAAAGAGAGAAAAAAATACTTACGATGCAACTTGAAAACATGTTAAAAGATAAGATAAAATCTTTTACTGTCAACTAAAATTATTTAAATTTCATTAATATCATTCAATGTAATGTAGGGGAGAGTGGGGTATTGGCGAACGCGGGGTAAATCCGAACAAGGTCATTACGGCATGTTCGATTAGGAAACTTGACAAATTTTTTTCCCCCTGGCGAGAGTGTGTTCCATGATCAGTTCCAGACGTACAGTAGTGTAGTATAGATGCGCATGTTGTTCACGATAGATCTATTCTAAGTTTTTCTCTTTGTTTCATGTAATTTTTACTTGCGAAACATTTATGTATTGGCTATACTAAGTATATAAAACCTAAACTTTTTTTTATGTAGTTGCAAAGTATCATAATCATGGAGTTTTTTAACACGTATTATATTTAGGGTATATTAATACAACCTATAATTAATACAACGGTATGTTCGGAATTACCCCACGTACGTAGGGTAATTCCGAACACCAATGGTTTTGTTTTTGATCGAATTTTCTATTTTTTTATAAGATGTATGAAAATTGCTTTTGAGTGTTTTTAACTGAATAGTTAGACTAAATGATAAGCAATAAATATCATCAATATATAGTTATAGTTGTCTTTAATTCGCATTCCCGCTTAGCTGTTCGCCAATACCCCACTCTCCCCTAATCCTCAGGTTGTCCCTGAATAGAACACAAATTAGGAAATATTCTTCGAATTCTTAATGAAATAAGTTTCTCATCGAAAAGTAACTTCGTACTAATAGTTTCTTAAGATTACTACTAGTTTCATATACACAAGTTTCCTTTTAAAAAAAAAAGAAAAAACAACCCTCTTGGACTCAGGGGTGTGTGATTTCCATGGAAAACGATTTACAAACACTAAAACCCTCGCCAAAAACATTTGACTTGCACCTGTTTGACAAAAACATTTTTTGCATTCCCCACAAAAACGATCTCATAAAAGTAATGGTTACGCAAGCAATTAGAAGAATATCTCCTGTGCGAGAATCTTTAGGTATTACAAAGAATTTACCTTCTCGTTCTTTTATTACAAGTTCTTAGAATAACATTTATTAATTTATTGTAATATGATTCTATGCTCTAAAACTGTGGCTGAAAATTTCTGATTTTCTCTGTAACAAAAGTTTGTTTTCCAACTATGCCCTCATCAGATGTCACGTGGTATTATTCTAATAAGATAATATATGAAAGGAAGATAAATCGAGCAGGTTCTTAGATTTAGATATAAGATTTCTTCAGTAAACATTCCTAACAAAGGTTATTTGAAGTAAAGAAAAACTTCATTGGAGTTTTTTTCAACATTTTTGGCAGAGATAGAAGAATATAGTGACTCACAAGAAATTTGCTAATTTGATAATTTTACTAATTGTGAAAGGCCTTTGGAATGAAAATCACAACTCTTTTAAAGGGAAATGTTTTTAAATGTATTTGCGTGAATTAAAAATACATTTCGTTTGCGCATATAAATACATAAAATGGTGAGGTCAGTTGGATCATTTGCATTAAGCATCTTATTTGAATTTGAAAAAAATAATTTGATTCTTCGAAAAAAAAATTATATCTTGCCATGTTTAAGAAAAAAAGGAGAAGCAGTCAGTTGAACGAAAAAGTAAGGAGGATGACATAATTTAACATGTTTATTATATTTTCTTCTGCCTATATAAACATTAGGTCAGGATTGGTTCACGAAAAAGAACCTTTGAACCTTAGTTGCTTCCTATATTCTAAATAAAGCCATATTCAGCTTCTTATTTCTCTAAAAAAAGTCCTTATTTACAGAAATAAGTAGCTGAATATAGCTTTAGTTAAAATATAGAAAACAACTCCTGACCTGCAATAGACCATATCATATATTTTGGGTTAATTCAATACTTATTGACGCAACACCAAAAGAATGCTCTTTTGTTACAATCGCTCTAAATTTTTCGATTTAAAATTAAACTGTTCGAGATAACGTTAATTGGAAGCAACAAAGAAACTCAATAGAAATAACAAACACGGAGGAGAGCGCACTCGCCTACACAATTTATCATCGAATGTAACTTAATAAAGGAAGGTGTATTCTATTTAAAGCCGAGAAATTGATTAAGTTTCCTACAAATCTTGAGAAAAAAATGGAAATGGATTGTAATAATAAAATAAAGTAACTAAATAATTATAAAATTTTTTTTTTAAATACTTTTACGTACCTTCGATAGGATTCTCAATTTCTTTAAATATCTTTTCCATATTTTCTTCCTTATTTTCATATAGCTGATAATATTTCTTGCTTGAAATGATGATAGCTAATTTGAAAGAATCAGGAGGCAGGTAATTTTTAACTTGAACAGATATGAGTATGTTCTTGCACTGATCTGCGTGCTTTTGAAGCTACATAAAATGTGAAAAGCCTAATGCGTTGAAAACGTTGTTACCAACTCCATGAACTTTGATTGGTTAATCAAAGCCCACAATGCAGTTTTAAAAATTTACAACTAAAAAAAAAACAAATCAGAAATAACGCCCTAGTCATTTTATCAACTCGCAAAACATGTTTCATTATCGTAATCCTCTCTAAATTTTATTATGTTTTGAACTTTTGTGTTAATTCAAACTAAATTTGATTGGTCAAAATCTATATTTTCATAAAGAGGATTGTAAAAATTTGGTACAAACTATTTGACATATTAGTTTGACTTTAAGATTTTTAAATGCGCATCCCAAATTTTAATGTGTTTAATCTAAATTCAGGTTCTTTCTCTTTCATCTATTTTGAGAGTATTATACGTCAATTTTGTAGAATTTCGAGGTGTTTTTTTACTAATGAAGTCAAGATGTAACAATTAAGCAAGTCTTACTGACCGCAAAAACTGATAACAATATTGCACTACTAATGTCCGGCTCTAAACTATGTGCAAGCACTTCAACTTAAGCCGCAGACGTTGTTTACAGATTTCTCTATATTGGTCTTTTGCATTTATATGGAACTACGCATCAAAAATTTGAAACTTATATGCCACAAACCCAGCACATGAGTTTCAAACTTTTTTAGTTTGATTTTAAGTTTTTTAAATGCGCATTCCAAACTTTTTTTTTTTTTGATAGAGCCGTCGGACCGCAAACTTTTAAAATTTACGATGTATGTTTAATTTACTATGTATAATACTCTCACAATAGAACGAAAAGTAAGTTTAACTTTACAAAGCAACAAGCAAAATAATTAACAATCTTTTTTTTCAGTTCAACATTCAAGTGCTTCAGAGGGAAAAAGGAATCGGTCATCCAATTTAAAAGTTCTCTTGAATTAAGTATTCCCTTCTGAATATTCAAAGTTCTTGTTTTAAAATACTCTGAAGTTTTTGTTTATTATAAAACGTACAATCTAAGATATTAGTATTAGCAAGATATTATAAGCATTAACGAACTTAGAAATTTGATCATAATAGGATATGATGCGATTATAAAGTTTTAAAGATAAAACTGATTAAATTTTTTTTATTTTTTTTCTTTTCGTTTGTTTTTTTTTCTTTCATCTATTAGTTGGTACGAAGAGGTAAGAAGCTGCACAAAAATGATGTTCCCTCTCGTTATTGCAACAGTTTTCCGTGTCCTCTCTCATTTAAAATGAAATTCCCATTCTATTTCATTTCTATTCCCATGTTCTTGTAATAAAACATGATTTTGAAAAATTTTTTTCTACTGCAATGCATACGACTTAATAGTAAATAACTTTCCTAAAACTCATTTACAGTTTAAATTTGTGAAGCAATAAAATATTGCTTTCCCGTTTCTTTCATAATGATTTCAATTCCTGTTCCTATTTTTAAATTTCAAGTTAATTAGATCCCATTCCCACCTTCATGGAATGAATTGGATATCCACGGCTCTCAATTTCACAAGAACTTCTAACGGTTAAAAAGTTTTCATTTTGTCAACGTGCAATTTTTGTGAACTTATACCCACTACACGTTTTATACAAATATGTTTCAAATATATAAATGATGCAAATTTGAAACAAAATAATTTGTTTTGGTGAACTCTCACCTTAAAAAAATCTGGTAACAAAAGTCGTATTGGTCATAAAAGAAATTTAGAAAAAAAAAAAAAAAACTACACATAAACCACTAAAATTGCAACAAAATTTGCAACAAAAGGTCTGGGTCCAAGTATATCCCCATAACCGTGACTAATGGAAAACTAAAATTTGAAACATGTTTTTAGCATTGAACTCGAATTTTTCCCCAAAACTCATCATTTTAGAAAAGGGTGGAGGTTAAAAAGAACTTTTGTTCTTCTTTTTTGTAAAGAAATCGCTTTTTTTGTGCAATCAGCAAAATATGATACAAGATAATTTTTTTGAAATTTTTTAAATAAGGCTTTAGTTTTTAGTTTTTTAGTTTGGTACTTCAAATTTAATAAGATTAAATAAAATCCATTATAAAAGATATAGATATTCAAACGCATAAGTTGAATTTTGTTTATTTTTTTTTTTTTTTTTTTTGCAAAAATAGAAGAAATTTTTAAAAAAATGTGATTTTTCTAATTTAAAATTTTTAGATTGAATTTATATGGAAAAAATTAATTTCTTTTTTTTTGTTTTTTTTTTTTTTTCTTTTCAAAAGATTATTTGAAGTTCGATCAATGATGAAGAAGAGAGATGAAAAAATACAGATTTTAGAGCTTCAGTTCATCCACTCTCAGAGGACTAAAATTGGCAGTTTTGGAACTTTCCATATTGGTGATGCAGATAGGAAAGAATCCAAAATAATTAAAATAAAACAACAAAAACAAAGAAAAATGAAAACAAATAAAGAAGAAAAGGTAAATATTTAAGTAGAAAGGTAAAAATATTTTTTAGTATGTATATACTAAACTGCCATAACTAAAGTTAAACTACCATCCTCAAATATAAGCAATAAGGAAGCAATTGTAGTTACACAGAAATAGTCAAAACCTATTACAAGGTAAGTTTGAATTATAAAAAAAAAAAAAAATTTATTTTTTATTCTTAATGTATGTAGCTATTTCTAGGAGGACTGTTCTACTTCAGCTAGAAACAGTTTTACAACCTATGTACAAGTAAAAACACTTTTTTTCCATAATGACATTCATAGGAATAAAAAATTGATCATTTGGAGGTGTTTATAAAATCTTTAAATTTTATCCGAGCCTGATTTTTGCGTTTTAACAGGTGGATTTTGAACTTTTTGTGTTCGGATGGTTAACTTCCCAAGATGGTGCAAATTCAAAACTTTTGCATGTTCATGATGATGTCAAATGAGGATGGTTTACAAAAAATTACGGCGATTGGAACTTGGGGAAAAAAAATACCCCAATAACTTTACCCTCTTGACCCCCGTCGAAGATAATACAATTATGGAAAAAAAAACTACATTATTCTATAGTTTTATATAATCTTTTAGAGTGATGAAGAATAGTTAATCATTGTTTAATTCGCCCACATCAGAACAAGCCAAATCACCACTTAGAAAACAAAAAATCCATCCTATTTAGCTATGAAAAAACATTTTAAAAACTTATGTATATAATTAATAAACAATTAAAGAACTTATTTTACTCCATTATAAATATAACTACAATTTATTTCGTTCAATATTTTATGGAGTAAAATATTGAACAAAAAATTGCTATTTTAATTTTAAAATAAATGTATTTATTTTTATGGCTGATAACATGTCTATATTTTTGGAGCTTTTTTTTTTTTTGCAATTTAAAAGTTTAAACCAACAGCTATCATTGGAGATATGCAACCAGATGATTTAATTTCAAACAGAAGATGAGTCTTAATATCAAGGTTCATTTTTTTAATTATTATTTATATAATTATAAATAAGTTACATTCAAGTTACATTGAATGTAACTTAATGATAAAAGGTGACATTAAATTTTAGAAGTTTTTTAAGTTGCCTTGCTATTTAGTTTTTATTAGCTTTAACATTAACACGGAGCTTGAAAAGACATAAAGTTTAATGGTTTAACATAGTCTCGTTCAGAGAGTTCTCCTATTAAAGAACTTTATAATGGAGTAAAATATTTCTTATATAATTCGTTTATAGCCCTTGGAGTAAAGAACTGATATTTTTGGTATCAATCATCCATTAACATTTGAAGCAAAAAATAATATAGCTAACTGTTTGAGTGGAATGGGAAACTGATATAAAGCTGTAAAAATTTATTATCTTATGGAAATTGATATTGAAATATTGAAATTGAAATTGATATGGAATGATACTGCAAACCCATAAAACCTTTTATAAAAAAAATTTTTAAATGTTTTTTCCATAAATTACTTTTAGTAACTTATTGAAAAAATATTTTCGAATTTTTCAAAGGCTATAAAATTTTTTGATAAATAATTTTGTATTCAAGTATCTTAAAAAAAAACTTAAAAAATCATTGAAGTTTTGAAAAAACGATGATTGTGATTAGTCGGAATAGTTACGCATGTTTTTCACAAAAATGTATTTAATTATGCATTTTTATATTAGAATTGCATTAGTGAAATTTGTTTATTTCTTTGAAATTGCTTTATTTTTATAAATTTTTTTCCATACTTGTGGGTCATTTTTTAATTTTTTTTTTTTTTTAATGAAAAAGCGAGCTTTTCTTTGAATAAATTAAAAATCTCTTTTTTTTTTTGTATTAAAAAATTAAGCATGGTTGCTGTATTCTTTGACCTGAAGTAGAGCAGATGAAGAAGATAAATTAATTTGAATATAAATAAATTTTTCTTAATGAGATTTTGATTTTCTTAATGGGGGATGGAATTGTTTGTAAAATTTTGCGCGATTGTATTTTCAATAAAACTTGAACTTGTTTCTTCCATCACTAGTTATCATTTTTTTTGAATAAATCATACTATAAAGGTGCACAATGTATCTATTGTAACTTAATGATAAAAGGTTTCGTTTTTCGATTTCTTTCATACCACTCGAGTGGTATGAAAAAAATTACCAAGAGTGCACTCTTGGTAATTTTTGAACGTAATTATAATTGGGTAGATAAGAACCAAAGTTTGATTTGACTTTAAATGAAATGTCAAATTCAAATTCAAAGTTTTTGTTTGTTTGTTTGTTTGTTCAAGTTGTGAAATTATTTTATTTATTTTGAACATCTTAACAATTATTAACTTCTTCATCTACTTGTAAAGGAATGTTTTCTAAATTTAATTCCTCTTCATAAAAAAATGTACAAACCATCAAAGTAGTAGTTGTATATTCTTTTTATAGCTTCACGATGGAGTTTTTTAAATTTAGTTTATTGGAGTTTTGAAAAGATCAATTGCTACAACTTTACTTTACAATTGAAAGTTTAGTTTTAATCTTTAGAGAGTTATTTTCAATTAAAATATTAATGTTGGTCTGCTTTATGAACTGAGATGATGTATAATATTGGTCTGCTTTATGAACTGAGAGGACGTAAAGAAAGTTGACAGCCTGTTTTTCATTTTTAGATTATTAAAATTTAGAATTTTTTTTCTATAGCTGGATTTTAAAATTTGACAGTTTTTTACGTAAAGTATCTATTGTTCCTTTGAAATAACAGGCGATGACCATTGCAAAAATTTTTCAATAGAAAAAAAAATGTAAGAAAATTTAAAATTTTTCTCTAAAAATCGTTTGTTGCAAAATTTGACATTAAAATAAAAAACTTTTTTGCAAAGTAAATAGTCTCAAGCTGTTTACATAATTTAAATGAATTCACTTATTACTTTTGTGGTTCAAAAATTGCTATCAGTTCATAAATCAATATTTTAGGAGCCATGTTCCCTTGGGAGAGCGCATTTACTGGTTTTGAAGTGTATATTAAAGCCTAATTGTATAATATAAGCTTCACAAATTTAAATTTGATAATTTTTTAAATATTATTCTTTTACGAAAACGATCACAATCACTTCAAAAGATGAAACGAGAGGCAAAAAGAGAGGCACCTAAAAAAAAAAAATCGTATGCTGGTTTAAAACTGGCAGAAACTGATTTAAGGTGGCATAATATAATAGTTCTTTTTATTCTGCGCACGCATCTTTTTATTCTGCGCACGCATCTTTTTAGCACTGTTTTTAGAGTCTTAAGGCAACATTTCTGATAAGGTTCTGCTGACTTATTTTTAGAAGGGATTGAAATATTTAAAATTATTTTAAAAAAATAATTTTATTGCTTATAGTTTATTTTCAACGTCTTCGTAATTTAGATTATTTTGTAAGGATTATTTGTAATATTTTTTTGTTTTTTATACACTTTAGGTTTTTTATACATCTAATAATTGCAAAAGATGTAAAGATTGAGCTGGAAAGCAAATTAAGTGTATTTTTCTTTATCTTGACAAATCTAAAGCTAAGAAACAAATCTAATGTTATGTTAATGACTCATTTAACCCAAGAATAACAGATTTCCATTTTTAAAATTTTTCACATTTACTTTTACTTCTGTGAAAAACAAAATGTTGTAGAATACTACAAAAACTGGAAAACTAGAATTGAGATTTTATTCTATACAAAAATTAAGCTTTTTTTTTTTCTCTCAAAACTTTACTATTCTCAAAATAAAAACCCAAAGTAAAAAGTAAAAAGTATTTTTGGAATTCCTTTGAGAAATTATCTGTTAAAAAAAAAAATAAAAGATACAGAAAATAAATGAAGCTATGAGTTTTTAATTCATCCATTTACAGCAAACTGTAACAATTTTATTGAAAACAAAATGTCAAAAATCTAAAGAAACGCGTCCCACATTCAGTCTGTCCAAGTTAGCATTTGAAATTCAAAGGATACTTGGTTAAAGCTTCACCTCTGCTTTTTATTGTTGAATAGTAAATTAACTGGCCGAGGGGGTCGAAAGAGGGAGGACGAGGAGGAGAAGGAGAATGAGAATGAGAAGAAGAAGGAGGAGGAGGGGGAAGAAAAAGTCTTGAAGGGTTATTATATATAGTCTAGATTATATTATGTATAGTCTTATTATATTACATACAGTCTAGAGGGGTTATTGGTTTGAATGAGGAGGTGAAAACAGTATTTTAATGCTAAAAAACAAAAAGTGCGGTAGCTGAAACAACGTTTTTCTTAGAAGAGTCAACAGTGACTATTTAAAGTTTCTTTTCCTGAAAAAAAAAGAAATGTCACTAAAAGTAAATAAAAAGTGTGATACGTCTTTTGCCCATTCTTCGCGTCTTTTTAGTGCAAAACTAACTTAACTTTTGTTTATTTGTTAAATAATGATTAACTAATTCCAGGTAAGTTATATTTATATAAGGTTTTTTGACAAAATCATTTAATTTAGGCCTATTAATGAGAAATATGGGAAAAAAAACTACTAATTAACTATCAACTAACAAGGTATAAGAAGGAACCAAAATAATAGAGAAATCGACAGGTTAATTGAAGTCTCTGAGAAATGCGTTCGGACAACGAAGCAAAACTTTCTTCACACTGGTAGTGCCAGCGAGAAAACGAGGCCAGGTAGACCCTTGTCAACCACCAGAAAGCACGATAGTGCCCTTTTTAGAGCTGTCAGACCTAATCCAAGAGTTAGTTACAACGAATTGAACATAGAATTCAATACAACGCGAAATACATCTATTTCTAAAAGCACAGTCCGTCGAATACTTATCAAACACAAGATTGGAGTCTACTCTGCTTTGAAGAAACCGCTCTTGCGTCCATATAATAAACAAAGGAGACTAAAATGGTGTTGTGAAAGAAGGTATTGGACAATAGAACAATGGAAAAACATTACGTGGAGTAATGAGAGTAACTTTGAGCTGATCAATCGCAAATCTAACATAACAGTCAAAAGAATGGCTCACGAAAAGTATTACGCCAGGTACATTAGACCGACTGTACAAAGTGGAGGAGGCTCGATAGGAATCTGCTCATGCTTCAATTACAAAGGTGTTGGTATGTGCCAAACATACACCGGAAGAATCAACTCCAGAATATACGTAGAATAACTGGAAAACAACCTAATTCCATCAAGTGACCTGCTTATGCTCAATGATAAACCGTGGAAACTTCAACAAGATGGCGCTACTGCACATACTACATACTATACAAAGAAGTGGTTCAACGATAATAATATCAAGACAACACCGTGGCCTCCATACTCACCTGATTTGAACCCAATTGAAAACATTTGGGCTTGGATTGACCGTGAATTGGCAAAGGTTCAAATTTCCACATTGGCAAGTTGAAGGACATCCTAAAGGAGACCTGGTATAGGGTCCCAGAAGCGATGTGCAAAAATCTTGTTAAATCTATGCCTAGAAGAGTTCTTAGTTGTATTAAAGCAAAAGGCGGATACACAAAATAGTGATTGGTTCATAAATTACGCCTCCTAATGTATCGTGCGTCTAAATTTATGAACAATTTTTTTTGTCTTATTTTTTTAATACCATGTAGTTGTACCTGAGTATTACTTAATGTTTGTATTTTTTTTGTAAATTTTTTTTTAATTTTGTATTCTGTATGTATTTATCTAATAAATAGAAAAAAAACTAAACCGAAATCTTTTTTCGTTATTGTTTTATCGTTAAAAAACTAAAAATTTCTATTTTCAATTATGAGTGCGTCTAAATTTATGAAAACCACTGTATAAGCTATTGCTGCAGTCTTAAAGATACACAATTTAACCATGATCAAATCCTTTGGTAATTGACAGAATGACAGAACCTAGAACACAAACTTTAATGTGTTCATCTTTTTGAATAATCTAATAATTAATTAATCTAAATGAAATTAAAAAAATGATTCAACAAAATATCATTCAAATTGAATTAAGAACTAACTGTACACAAGAACTACAGATTTTATCACTCATTTGTAAATTTATTTGCATTATGATGTATAAACAACAACATTTCTCCGCGTTGAGGTAACAGCCTTGATCGCTTTTTCTCATAAATATTTCCATATTCAGAAAACAATCTCTCTGAAAATACAGAAGATGCTGGTGGTGCTAATAATTTAAGGGCTAAATCTTTTAGCAGTGGAAACTTTTCTTCATATTTCCAATAATTTAAAGCATCATTGTTTTTATCTATAATAGATTGATTAAAGAAAACATCAACTTCTTGAGCAACTTGTACAAGAGAGACTTGATCTGAATTTATATGACCATCATTTTCTGAAAAATAATTACAAATGAAATTACAAAATAGGAATTTTGTAAGTATATTTTATGAAATAAGATAAAATTGGCAAAGCAATTTTCATAACTTTTAGAAGTATTAAATAAATATAACACTAACATCTGTTGTCAATAATATACAGTAATATGTTATAATAAAACAATAATTAAATGAATTTTGATAATAATAATAAGAAAAATTGATATTCTTATTTAGTTTTTGATAATAATAATAAAAATTGATATTCTTATTTAGTTTTTAAGTACTATTTAACGACAAGTTTGTTGTAAAATTTCTTACAAACAGAAAAAAGTTCTTACCTCCATTTCCTTCATATTTCGCAAGTTCTAAAAAGCAAGAATCAAAGTCATTTTCTGTCAAATCAACTTTCTTTTTTTTGGCGCTTGGTGTCAAATTATTGGAACATGTAGCAATATTAATAACTTCTGGTGAAAGTTCATTTTTATTTCGTTGATTTTTCACTACAGCCTCTAATAGCATTGATCTTGCTTGCTCTCTTTTATCAATAGGAAGAAATTTGAGCTTGTAGCGAGGATCAATAATGGTGGATAAAACATATCTCTCATCATTTGTAATATCTAGATTATCTTGAGAAAAGAATCTCTTATTTAAAGATGCTAAAAGATGTTTTGTTATTTGAACTGTATCATCTTTTTGATCAACTTTTGATAAAAATCTTTGTAAAGTACATATATTTGGAACAACCGTTGACAAACTACAAACATCAGAACTCATAAACTTAGTAAGTTCATAAAAAGGTTTCAAAATATGCAATAGACTTTCAATGAATTTCCAATCATTTGATGTGAATGTTGGCAGCTCATTATGATCAGCTAAATATATTTGAACTGCTCTTTTAAGTTTCTGAAGTCGTTCTAAAAGTAGAGGTGGTTCATTTTGTTGTTGTTGTAATAACTTAAATTCTGTGCATGCCTTTGATGAATGATTAAAATGGCCTGCTATCCTACGTGCTTTAGCTAACAAATCTATTACTAATCTTTGGGATAAAACTGCATCCTTAATCACAAGCTGTAATAAATGAATTGTGCAATGAACTGATGTTATTTGAGCAAGTTTACTTCCTAGAGACATGTTTGCAGCACCATCTTTAACTAAAAGATGTCTTCTTTTTGAATTAATTTCCCAGCTTTCTAACATATTGATGAATGTCCCAGCTATATTTATTCCTGTGTGAGATTCTGGAAAATGTGAAGCATAGAGTACAGCATGTTTGCGTTCAAAAGTATTTTTTATCCAGTGTCCTGATAAAGAAATAAATGTTTCATTAGATGAGGAACAAGTCCAAATATCAGAAGTGAAACTTATGGACTGTGCTTTTGTAATTTCATTAAAAACTTTCTTCTTTATATCATCATACAATTGAGGAAGAGCATTCTCTGAAAAAAAATGTCTGCTTGGGATTAAATACCTAGGCTGTAAATGAGCCATTAAACCAATAAATCCATCATCTTCAGTAATACTGAATGGTTGGTTATCTAAAGCAATCATCATGGCTATTTTTTTATGTATTTGCTTTGACTTTTCATTATTAATATCCCATATCTTTTTTGATGAAATACTATCTTCAATAGACATTTGTTTTTTCATTTCACACATTTTCTTTAAAATTAGCATGCTACCTTTTGAACGTTCTTGTGGAACTGAAGATGCTGAAGGTTCAATATTATTTTCTCTTTCCTCTTCATACAGTTTTAAATGAAACTTTTTGGCGTGATTGTGAAGTGGAGTTGTAGAAAACGATTTTTGACCAGAATTATTAGATCCCCTGCTTATCTGCTTTCCACATGGAATGTAAATTGCTATCGATTCAGAAGGATCATTTATTTTAAAAAGCTTCCAAACAAAACTTGTCATTGTAGAATCTTTACTGTTATGATATTTTGGAATAATTGGCTTAAAAAAATACCTGTTAAAGGTTTTGTAAATAAAAATTATCCGGCCGGATATCCGGCCGGATAATTTTAAGATATCCGGTTATCCGGTATCCGGCCGGATATTTAAAACAAGCTATCCGGGACACCCCTAGCACAGGTGAGATATGCATTAGGATTTTTAAATGTGCACAGACATGACAGTGTTAAATAGACACTATGATAAAATGTATTTCAATTCTTATTTTATGCATGATTTGAATAAATTTTTATTAAAATGATATATTTACCAAGATTTTAATTGATTAAGCATGCCAAGGCCCATTGTTGGTCAACATGAAGGTAGATTTAGGCAATGAAAAGTATCAGAAAAACTTTCAATTTCACTTTCTACTGTAAATAGAGTGATTGTACAATTTACCAGAGAGGGGAAGGAAATGCACATCAACACAGTCAAGTTGTCCTGGGACTTCTGACAGACCATTGCATCTTTTTAAGGCCTCAGACATAGCAACATAACCTGGTGTCAGTCCCAGAACAGCTGCCTGGTATTTTTATAAACTAGGCTACTATGGCAGAGCTGCATGAAAGAAGCCACTTTTTTGTCCACCCAATATCAAATGAAGAAAGGATAAGGTTTGTGAATAGACATCAAAAGATTGCAGTCACAGTTTCTATATTTCAGGAAGGACTTCTTCCAATAATCTCAAGTGGATGATTACTTATTTATGAAAGATGGAGCAACATGATTCCTTATTTATGGAAGATGGAGCACCTTGTTACACTGCCAAAGCGACTCAAAAATGGTTGAATCAAAATGAGATTAAGAAACTGCCATGGCCGAGTCAATCACCTGATATAAACACTATTGAACACCTCTGGGCCATATTAGACTGGAAACTTCACAAAAAGAATAAAAAGCCATCATCACAGACAGATTATTTAAGTTTTTTGCATGAAGTATGGCTAGAAATTCCTCAAGATGATATTTGTGAATTTATTTCTAGCATGCCTAAAAGGGTTCTAGCATTGAAAAATGCAAACAGGATGTCAACTAAGTATAACTTATTCAAATTGTAATCATTTTTAAAAAATTTTATTGTATCATTTACCATTTTCAATAAAAATTTTGGTTTATTGAGTGTCTATTCAATTCTGTCATGTATGTATGTATGTATGCATGTATGTATGCATGTATGTATGTATGCATGTATGTATGCATGTATGCATGTATGTATGTATGTATGCATGTATGCATGCATGGATGTATGCATGCATGCATGGATGTTTGCATGTATGCATGTATGCATGGATGTATGCATGTATGAACGCATGCATGCATGCATGCAGGCAGGCATGTATGTATGTAAATGTATTTTAAACCAGGATATGTGCATTTTAATGAGCAACAAAACATAATTGAGATGGACTCTAGTCAACTGGTAAATTTTTCTACATTTTTAAAGAAAAAGCCAATGAGAGAAGATTTAACTGCTGGTTTGACTGCTGATGAAAATACTTGTATTAAAGCTCTAGCTTCCATATCTGGAAAAAGTGAATATTTATTTGTATTTGATAAAAAAGCTAATAAACTGAAAAAAATACTTTGATATTTTGGGTGATTATGTTCTGGTAAATTTAATCTTTTAGGAGACGAACTGGCACCACATAATCTTGGTGATGATAAAGTTTTCTATCAAAAACTTCGGAAACTAAATAAAGATGATGATAGTTTTTTTGTTGATAAAAGTAAGAGGCTATCAACAAAGCAGACCACATCTAGTGACATTAACATGAGCACAGGTGAGATATGTGTGCATTAGGATTTTTAAATGTATATATTTATATATATATGTGTGTGTATGTATTTTATATTTGTGTATATGTGTGTATGTATTTTATATATATATACATGTATGTATGTATGTATGTATGTATGTATGTATGTATGTATGTATGTATGTATGTATGTATGTATGTATGTATGTATGTATGTATGTATGTATGTATGTATGTATGTATGTATGTATGTATGTATGTATGTATGTATGTATGTATGTATGTATGTATGTATGTATGTATGTATGTATGTATGTATGTATGTATGTATGTATGTATGTATGTATGTATGTATGTATGTATGTATGTATGTATGTATGCAGAGTTGTTACGGCATAATATGTCTGGCAGATCTGTCGACATATTTTTAGACATATTTTACATAGACATAAAATATGTCAGAATTATTTTTCTGTCCTCTTACTTTGACATAACTTTATGTCTGAAACATTTTCTGCCGACATAAAATATGTCATGATTATTTTTCTGTCCTCTTACTTTAACATAACTTTATGTCTGAAACATTTTCTGCCGACATAAAATATGTCCAAAATATTTTTCTGCCTACCAACTATGACATAATTTTATGTCTAAAACATTTTCTGCCGACATAAAATATTTCCGAAATATTTTTCTGCGAACTTACTTTGACATAATTTTATGTCTGAGACATTTTCTGTCGACATAAATTATGTCAGAAACATTTTTCTGTCCACATATTTTGACATAACTTTATATCTGAGACATTTTCTGCCGACATAAATTATGTCAGAAACATTTTTCTGTCCACATATTTTGACATAACTTTATATCTGAGACATTTTCTGCCGACATAAATTATGTCAGAAATATTTTCTATCCACATATTTTGACATAATTTCATGTCTGAGACATTTGCTGTTTCTTATTTTAGAAGAAAAAATCGTACAACTTTATTGCTCATTTTAGATTAATTTGACGAGTAAAACAAAAGTTTCGATTTCCCCTTGTTAGAATGTAAAAACTTAGTCTCAAACTTAGTTTTTATTATTGAATGTGGTTTTTATTATATGGCGTCCTGTGCCGCACTAGAAATTATGTTAAGTAGAAAGGAAAGTAGAACTTTTAAAGGGTCGAACCATTTACAGCATAAATTCTACGATCTAATCGTCTGCAACATAATAAAAATAGAAAATAATTCTTTGTCAGAATATTTATATCCGTTCCATGATAGGTCGAATAATTTATGGTCGAAGCAAACCTTATTAAAAATATAGTTTTTCACCAGCGCACAGTGTATCGCTTCATTCAAGCTAGGTGGACAAAAGTCATATCAAGAAATCAACTAATTGATAATATTTTCACAATAACAGTCCTATATTAGTAATAACTTGCGATGTTAATTATGAAAAACATTACAGAGCAATGAGTCATAAGCAATTAAAGAGGCGTTAAAATGTAATTTCATTTTTGAAAAAAATTAAATAAAAATTTACAATCGTTGCATTAACATTTAGCAAGAATTAAAGAAAGCAATCATTTTAATGCAGCGATGGATTTTACTTTTGAGGGTAAGTACTATTTACTTACATTAAATATTTTATTTAAAAGTTAAGCAATATGTGTTAAAGTATGGTTTAAAAAACTGGGTTAAAATTGTAAAATATTTTTTGGTTTTTAATTTTTAAACTTATACAACTTTTTGTATCCACATGTATCCAAGCTAATTTATTAACAGTGTATAGCTAAAGTCCTAAGGTGTACAACAAAGAAAAAATTTTCACCACATAAATCCACAATTTTTTGTTATTAAATTTCATTTAGATCATGTGCGCTTTTTTTCAAAAATGGAGTTTTTTTTGAAGAATGGCGAAGACATAATCAAGAAGAAAGAAGTTCTCGTTTAATGGATTTTATTTTGCAAAGATTTTGTGTTACTGATGTAACTGATGTGACTAAAGATTCTGAGAGGTCTATGCAGTTAAAAATTTCATGTATGGCTTCAAAATTCGCAAAAAAATGGTCTGCAGCACATATGATGATGGACCGTTTTTTAAACAAAAATAAAATTTGGTTAGAGGGGGCAAATGTAGAATTTAAAATAAGTATATACCAGCAATGTACTTTTTCATCATCTGGAGAAATTCAAGGACGACCAAAAAAGAACTTTGAAGACTCGTCCTTTAAAACCAAAAAACGAAGAGTTGAAAACTTAGTAAAATTGCAAAGTGCAACTGAGTTGACCACAGCTGCTGAAGTAGCATGCCGTGCGTTGGGGCACAGAAACCAAGCTACTTTAATCAGAAAAAGTCTGGAATCATCAGAAAAAATTAAATCAAAAGACTTTATTTGTGGGGGCAGGCAGTTAAATCGTGACGAGGCATTAGCTCTCTCTTAAAAGTATTACTTTTACTACGCCATTCACACTAATTAGCAAATGGGGATGTGATGGGAGCTCCGGTCACAGCACATACAAACAGAAATTTAAAAACTCTGATGCTACTGATGAGTTTCTGTTTGTATTTTCATTTGTTCCGTTGAGACTGAGTGACGGTCAAAATATTATTTGGCAAAATCCACGACCTTCATCCACGCTTTATTGCCGACCAATTAAATTTATTTTTTCAAAAGAAACAAATCTTTTAACTACAACAGAAACTAACCAAGTTTTAACAGAAGTTTCTCAACTTGTTCCAACATCTATAAGACTCAACGAATCTCAAATTACTGTTAAACACGACCTAATACTATCAATGGTAGATGGAAAAGTTTGCAATGCCTTGACTGACACAAGTTCCCAACAAAAATGTTACATATGTGGTGCAACTCTTAAAATGATGAACGGTGAACTAAAAGACTTAGTTGTTAAAAAAGAACATTATGGTTTTGGTCTGTCTACTTTGCATGCGTGGATTCGTTTTTTTGAGTGCATGCTACACATTAGCTATCGTTTAGATATAAAAAAGTGGCAAGTTAGAAGCGATGAAGATAAATCTAGTGTCCAAAAACGTTCAGAAGATATCAAACAAAAATTTAAAAAGCATATGGGTCTTATTGTAGATAAACCAAAACCTGGCTTTGGGAATACAAATGATGGGAACACTGCTCGCAGGTTTTTTATGAAGCCAGAGTTAAGCGGCGAGATTACGGGTTTAGACATCAATCTCATTAAAAATTTTAGTATTTTATTAAGAACACTTTCCTCTGGCTATGATATTAACTATTATGAATTTGAAAAGTTTTGTTCTGAAACCAAAACTCTTTATATTAATCTGTATCCGTGGTACTATATGCCTGTTACTGTGCACAAAATACTTGTACATAGCACGGAAGTTATAAAAACATGCCTTCTTCCAATAGGACAACTGTCGGAAGAGTCTCAAGAAGCCCGCAATAAAGATTTTCGTCGATTCCGCGAACACCATACAAGAAAAAATTCACGTATTTGCACAAATATAGATTTGCTCAATATGCTTTTGGTAACATCAGATCCTGTCATCAACTCACACAGAGAAGTGTCAAGTAAGAAAACTGGCAAACTACCGTTAGAAGTTTTGAATTTAATTATCCCACCTATTATACCACCACAGCTTGTTGAAAATAGAATTATGTGTGACGATGAAGATTATTTAGAGTCCGATTCATCGGCTACTGAAGATAACAATGATTCATCCGATAATGATTAATTATTAATAAAATATTTTTTTATTTTACGTAGTGTAGTGAGTTTATTATTATATTTTGTATATTTGTAGTGAGTATATTTTTATTTTAGGCAAAATTTTATTACATTATTAATGTGTTGAAATTTAGTATTTATTTTTATTACTTTTTTAAAGTTATTTTTATAACTTTTTCAAGATAAAAACTTTTAAAATCTTAAAAGTAATTAAAATATCTCCTTTTTTACAATAAAATTAAAAAAAAAAAAAACTTTTTATAGTAAAATTGACTTTTAGGCGCCCCCTAAAGCTTAAACGCGCGGGGTAATTGCCCCCCTGCCTCCCCCAGGCTACCCTACTGCATAACTAATCAATAAAACACCAAAATATTGTTAACTACATTCTTAGGAATGAAATTACTAAACAAAATATTTTTGTCCACCTAGCTTGTATGAAGCGATACACTGTGCAGCGCGGCGTTTCAGGTTAAAATAGATTAACCACAGGACGAACGACAATTTAAAGCAGCGGTTAGAATACAATTTTAGCCGTAAGAAAATATCTGGCCAACGTTTATCTTTTAATTTAATCGAACCGTCAGAATCGTTTTTTGAAGAGTTGTGATCTTAACCGAAAATTTACTTCAAATAAAACAAACATCAATGATAATGTTTGGTTGTTAAAATTTTTTTTTTTCTCTTACACTTTTTCTAAAGAGAAAAGATCCCTTTTCAGATTGTAAATGATTGTAAAAGCCATTAAAATGGCAATTAAATGCCTTAGAATTCAGATTGTAAAAGACATTAAAGACGTTGTAAAAGCCATTAACATTCAGATTGTAAAAGCCATTAAAATGGCAATTAAATGCCTTAGAATCAAATATTTGTCTGCTCTCCTCAACAATCCACATGGCATTACAGGTTGCTAATATTTGGAAAATTGGCTTTTTTTTTTATCCAGTTGTATTTTGTGGCCTTTTACCTTTATTTTGGCATTTTGACACAGAAAAATTTAAGTTCTTGAAAAAGTATTTGTTTTGGAAAAAAAGATGAAATCAATTTTTGCTCCTCAAGAATTTTTAAGGATAATAAAAAACAACTTTTGACTTCCGATCCGAAGATTACTAGTTGATTTCATTGATGAAATTTGTTCAAAATAAAGTGACAGAATCGTTTTGAAACAGCCGCGATATGAAAAAGGGCATTATTATGGCATTTTACATTCACGATTTTGGAATTTCACATGTAAAAAATGTTGGCAACACTGAATTTAATTGTCAATTAAAACGACTAAAATATGACGACTTGGAATGCTCGCTTCCACGTTTGAGACATTAAAACGAATTTCCTAGCTGCATTAAAAAAACTCTTGATGCTGGAGTCTTTTGACCCACATGCAATTCAGTTGTAGATTTTTATATCACGGCCGTTTAATCTATTCTCAAAATTAACTTTGACTTTTTGTGCTAGAATTTTGTCAAGTACTTTGCTAACACAAAATCTAAAAGAACTTTATTACGTTATAAAAAAATTTTTTTTTTTGTTTTGACTCTAAAAAGGTTTTCAGAACTCGATTCTTGCACTGGGGCGCCATAAAAAATTGACTAATAGAAAATGTGAAACGTTTAGTTTTTTAAACAAATTTTATTTTATCAATCAAATCTAGATTATTTTTTACAACCATGATGGAGTTTAAGAAATCATTTGAAATGCGAGTACGTAGATGGCTATAAACCAAAGCGAATCCAGAGAAATCACGTTCAACTTTTACGCTGGAGAACGCTGCACCGTAAACTACTTGCGAGATTTCATAAAGCCGATTCCATTTTGTTTTCTGGTTTTTCTTCCAGTACGCAAGAATGTTGAATTCAACGTCTAATGACACTCGCGGTTCATTAAGAGTCCATTTTAAAATTAATTGACGAATATCTTGATCTGACTCTAAAGCTGCATTAGCAACATCTTGTCTGGTTCCTCCTCCAGTATATTCAATGAAACGGCGTACTTTTTCAGCATAAATTTCTTCTGAGTTCATAGGAATCATCTCTTCAGAAGTATTTGAGGAATATGACGCATTTAATTGTATGGATTCTTCTGTTGATGAAAAACTTGATTGTTCTCGTTGAGTACAAAGTTTTTGATGAATTTTGATTAGCTGTATAATTCCTCTATTCAACATTTCTGTATTAAACAGTTGATGACCCGATGTAAAGCAAAATCTAGGATCCAGAACTAAAGCAGCAATAAATGCTTAACATTTAAAAAAAACTTGTTCTCGTGTATTGATTGCGTTGGTCAGTAGCATTTTTAATCCCAAATCACCTGCTGGAACGTCCTCAATTCCTATTTTCATTTGAATCCATCGAACGTAGAATTCACTAATTGATAATTTTGCGGATTGAAAATCCATCATAGCCGAATGTATTGGTAAAAATGCATCGAAATATTCATCTATTAAACTCCATGAAGCATCATTTAATTTTAATTGGTCGTGTCTTAGCCTTTGATATGCTTCTGCGTTGGTATGGAAATCTTCTATCATCAAAAACGTGGAATCCCAGCGTGGTTCAATGTCTACACGAGGTTTTTTTAGATTTTTAAATGTTTGAATATATGCTACTTTCTTGGATTCGATAGCAACTTTTCTGATGTTATTTAATGCGTCTTCAAACATTGATGTTACGTCCTTAGCAGCTAGCTGACACACATGTGCGCCACAAAACATGGCTGAACAGAACGATCCAACTGATTTTTCAACACAAACAGTTTGGGCTTCACTATAATTCCCTTCTTCATTCTCTAAAGCGCCAATATCAATTTCCTCGTCTTCGAAATCTATAAATTCGTCACCATAAATTTCAAGGATCACTTTCATTTGAACTTGTGCATTTTGAAGAATTTTTGAAGCCTTCGTCATGTTTTTTCCTTGATCTGTGCAAGTTGCGTAGATATCATTAGCACATTTTCCAATTTTTCCAATTACATTTTCTAACTGAGCAGCTAAAATTTCGCCAAACTGTCGACTTTCTTGAGTAAGTATGCCTAAGGTTCTGTCAGCTATTTGCCCGTCCTTCACATATCTACAGCTAACTCCAAACACGTTTCTTCCATATCGCGACGCACTATCAAACATCAACGAGACAAGAACATTTTCAGTTTCTTCTCTTATGAGCGAAAAAATATTTTCACACGCAAGTTGAATGTAGCGTTTCATGCTGTGACGATTTATAACAATTTTGAATTCTTTGAGTGCATTTTTCACTAAAGACAATTGTCCGATTTCATCAGCTGACGCGAAAGACAAGTTACGGTTCATCATTAACTTAATCATTTCTCTAATTAATTGATTTACATCAACATCCAGCTTGATTCGTTTAATTAATTGAATCTCATCGTTATTTCGATTCCTTGTAGCCGAAGTAGTTTCAACTAAGTCAATTTCGCCAGCTTTTTCTTTGTGTTTTCGAAGAAGGTGATCTTTGAGGTTACTTAACTTGCCTTTGTAAAATTTTTTGCACATTTTACACTTTCCTCCTTCTTTATTAATTTCAAATTGACTTTTCACTTGTTTGTGCAATAAATTATTCTCCATATTTGTCTTTAAATCTTAAGGAAAACAAAAACAGTGACAAGAAAATAGTTATTCCAAGGTCTATTTACACCACAGGACAATCGTTTAAACCGCGAAAAATGAATAATTAGATTAATAATCGTTTTTTAATGCGGCTAGGAAAATCGTTTTAATGTCTCAAACGTAGAAGCGAGCATTCCAAGTCGTCATATTTTAGTCGTTTTAATTGACAATTAAATTCAGTGTTGCCAACATTTTTTACATGTGAAATGCCAGAAGCGTGAATGTAAAATGCCATAATAATGCCCTTTTTCATATCGCGGCTGTTTCAAAATGATTCCGTCACTTTATTTTGAACAAATTTCATCAATGAAATCAACTAGTTAATCTTCGGATCGGAAGTCAAAAGTTGTTTTTTATTATCCTTAAAAATTCTTGAGGGGCAAAAATTAATTGCAACTTTTTTTCCAAAATAAATACTTTTTCGAGAACTTAAATTTTTCTGTGTCAAAATGCCAAAATAAAGGTAAATGGCCATAAAGTACCATTGGATAAAAAAAAAATGCCAATTTTCCAAATATTAGCAACCTATAATGCCATGTGGTTTGATTGAGGAGAGCAGACACATAAATATTTGATTCTAAGGCATTTAATTGCCAGTTAATTTGTTTGAGTTGTATCATTTGCAATCTGAAAAGGGATATTTTCTCTTTAAAAAACGTGTAAGAGAAAAAAAATTTTAACAACCAAACATTATCATTGATATTTGTTTTATTTGGAATAAATTTTCGGTTAAGATCACTACTCTTTAAAAAACGATTCTGACGGTTCGGTTAAATTAAAAGATAAATTTTGGCCAGAATTTATGCTGTAAATGGTTCGATCCTTTACAAGTTCTACTTTTCTTTCTACTTAACATAATTTCTAATGTGGCACAGGACGCCATATAATAAAAACCACATTCAGTAATAAAAACTAAGTTTGAGACTAAGTTTTTACATTCTAATAAGGGGAAATCGAGACTTTTGTTTTACTCGTTAAATTAATCTGAAATGAGCAATAAAGTTGTACGATTTTTTCTTCTAAAATAAGAAACAGCAAATATCTCAGACATGAAATTATGTCAAAATATGTGGATAGAAAATATTTCTGACATAATTTATGTCGGCAGAAAATGTCTCAGATATAAAGTTATGTCAAAATATGTGGACAGAAAAATGTTTCTGACATAATTTATGTCGACAGAAAAAGTCT
The DNA here is from genome assembly GCF_058129835.1 of Hydra viridissima. NCBI lineage: Eukaryota > Metazoa > Cnidaria > Hydrozoa > Anthoathecata > Hydridae > Hydra > Hydra viridissima. The sequence continues at coordinate 23,503,855 of NW_028324300.1, read as the reverse complement.
CAGATATAAAGTTATGTCAAAATATGTGGACAGAAAAATGTTTCTGACATAATTTATGTCGGCAGAAAATGTCTCAGATATAAAGTTATGTCAAAATATGTGGACAGAAAAATGTTTCTGACAAAATTTATGTCGACAGAAAATGTCTCAGATATAAAGTTATGTCAAAATATGTGGACAGAAAAATGTTTCTGACATAATTTATGTCGACAGAAAATGTCTCAGACATAAAATTATGTCAAAGTAAGTTCGCAGAAAAATATTTCGGAAATATTTTATGTCGGCAGAAAATGTTTTAGACATAAAATTATGTCATAGTTGGTAGGCAGAAAAATATTTCGGATATATTTTATGTCGGCAGAAAATGTTTTAGACATAAAATTATGTCAAAGTTGGTAGGCAGAAAAATATTTCGGACATATTTTATGTCGGCAGAAAATTTGTCTTGGACATATTGGACAGATAACAACTCTGTATGTATGTATGTATGTATGTATGCATGTATGCATGTATGTGTGTATGCATGTATGCATGTATGTGTGTGTGTGTGTGTGTATATATATATATATATATATATATATATATATAGATATTTGTTGTATCATAAACCAGGATATGTGCACTTTCACAAACACCAAAACATAATTGGGATGGATTCCAGTCAACCGGTAAAGATTTCTACAATTTCAAAGAAACATCCAACGAGAGAGGATTTGTTTGCTGGTACGACTGCTAATAAAATATACTTGTCGTGAATCTCTAGTTAATGTTTATGCAAAAAAATATATATATATATTTATTGTTAAATTTTATCTTTAGTTAAAAAATGCATTTCTTTAGATAAAGCAATACGAAACAATAGAAAACGATCTTATTTTTGTTATTTATTATAAAACTTGTCTTTTCTCTACTAGAGAAAGGCGAGTCATCAAAAAAAAATACCAATAAAGGAGGTCGACCGAAAAATCCGACTAACGAAATTTATCCAATGGATGATGCCACATTCCAGCGCAAAATGATTATGTCGCAATATGATATGAAAAAGAAAATAAGCACAATCGAGAAAACTGTCAATATTGCTGTTGGTCTATTGCAACAGTTTTTAGATAAAGATGTGCATGAAGTGAGATTTGAACAGGTTTCATCAAAAAACGAGTTAGTAAATTTTGAAAACCGCCTTGAGGACAATGTAATAAGAGAAAAGTTAAAAAGAAAATTTGATGCAATTGGAACTGTTTGTAAGGATGCAAAAGCGCATTGTTATGCAGTTTTAGATTCTATCATGACGGAAGAAGTACAATCAAAAATTAACCTAATGTATGGTAACCATGTGCCAAACAAGCAGTATACTGATCATTTGTCATTAACACACGACTTACCTTTGATTTTGTCGACAATTTTAATGTCTTTAGTGTCATGGAAGGTTCCTGAAAAACAGTTAAAAACTTATTTGAGTGAAAGGTTAAAGCAAGGAATGAAAAGAGCAGTTGCTTCCAAAAGAGACTGAATTATTCGTTTTCTTCTATTTGCCGTTTTTTAAATTTAGATATATGCATGTATCTTTATATATAATTTTTTTTTTTGAAGTAAAATTTTTGAAGAAATATAGCTGCGTTAATTTTTTGGTTTGGAGAAAATAAAGAAAAGTAGAATTATGTTATAAATATAATCTAGTAAATAATGAAAGGAACATTAATGTTCCTTTTTTTATGATAATTTATTTTCTTTACTATAATATAATAAGTTGCACGTTGAAAATGATAATCTTAAACGAACAAGTTATTCTAATAAATTAAAATGATTTTAAAAGTTTCCTTGATTGAAACTTTATTATAAACACGTGACAGAATTAGTAAAACTCACGTAAAATCTACGTATTTTTAATTACGCTTAACCCGTCTCGTACACGTGTTTGATCAAGATTTAAGTTCCAAACTTCAATTAATACGTGCTTGAAACCTTATAAGACACGTATTTAAAACCTCAATAAACACGTGTTTGAAACTTCATAAATAACGTGTCAAACTCCAGTAAAATTCCCGTGAAATCTCCGTGTTCTTGGTTTACGCCTGGATCGTGACGAATACGTGTTTATAAGGGTTTTAATTCCGAAATTGAAACTAGATGTGCCGACTGGGGGACACACACACACACACATATATGTGTTTTATGACCGAGCATTTGTCAGCGTACGATTATTTTTTTTGCAGTCAATTTTATGCATCATTAGATCAATTGTGTAAAATTTAATAGGTATGGAAAGCAATTAATTCACCAATTCACAAATAAATTTAAAAAATACTTGATAAGATACCTAAAAAAATTTCAAGTATTTTAACGGAAAACTCATTTTTTTGATGCAATCTTTAAAATTATGTGTTTTTTTTAAGTGTATGATTATTATTTTTGCATACTGTATATTGCTGAGACCCTGACTTTGATGAGAAGTACATCCCCATATTCCAGCCGAGCCTCATTGTAACCTTGGTTTAACATAGCGAGATAAATACTACTCATGCTTTTATCTTTTAACATACACCTTTCCTTTGCGTTTTAGTTCCTCAAAACTAACTTCATCACTAAAAATTACCCGCGACCATTCTTCAACAGACCAGTTGATTCTTTCTCGGCACCATTTCAACTGTTTTAGGAGCCTATGTCTTTGTTAAGTAACATCTTTCTCACTGTTTCTTTGTCAATTGTTTCCTTGTCAATTTGTCAATTGATCATTCTTTAAAGAAGCATTGAATTATCTGGTTAAACTACAAATACTTATCTTAGGATTTGATCGAACGTTGACTCGAATCGAACGTTGACTCGATCGAACGGGTGAGGTAAAATCTCCCATTGTAAACGTGCCAGAGTTTCCCGCGTGATTTTTGCGGTGTGCGGTCTGGCGTTGTCCTGGTGGAATACAACACTTTTTCTGTTTACCAAAGCTGCTTGTTTTTGGTGAAGAGCAACCGAAACTCTGTCCAATTGGGCTGAGTATCAGCCCAATTGCACAGAGTAATGGTTGTGTAAAAATATCTCAGCAGTAATGGTTTGTCCACTTGGTAGCAACTCATAGTGAACGATACCTGCTGTAGTCCACCATACACTCAGTAAAACCTTTTGTTGGTGAATGCTTGGTTTAGGAGTCATCGGTACTGGATCGTTACTGGCTAGCCAATGAAATGTTCGTTTTTAGTTGCAGTACATAATCCATTTTCGTTGCACGTCAACATCCGGTCAAAAAATGGCACTAAGTTGTGGCGGGAAAGCAATTAAGAACAAATGGTTAAGCGCTGTAGCTTTTTTGTTTCACTCAACTCATAAGGTACCTATTTGCTCAACTTTCAACGTTTTCCAAGTTGGTGCAAATGTAAACGAATAGTTTCATCACTCAATTAAATTTTAAGGCAAGGTGCTGACATGTTTGACTGGAGTCCTGCTCGATTGCCAGCTTGATATCCTCGTATCCTCGTTGTTTACGATGGATGGTCTTCCAGATCTTGGTTCATCTTCAAGGTTTTCATTTCCAGAAGAAAATTTTTTAAACCACTTTTGACCCGTCCGTTCTGCTATGGTACCTTCCCCAATAGCTGCGCATATCTTACGACAAGCTTCTGTAGCTTTGGTTCCAAGTTTGAACTCAAAGTAAACAGGCGCGAATTATCGCATCTGACACAGCCATACTCCACTTAAGAATTTTAAATTTAAAACGCACTAATAAAACTTATGAAACACATAGATTGATTCTCCTTAAAACAAGCTTTAATTTATATGCAAAATCATCCCCCCACCACAACAAGTTTTCTTAATACGTTACTTAGAAATAGGCAATTAGGATAAACCGCACGAATTTTTTTGGTTGCCTGATAGAACATACCAGAGTTGCCAGATTGGCCACTTAGTGGTCAAATCCGTGAATCTGGCCACCGCAAAAAATAATCGGCTTATCGGCAATTTAGCTATGTTTGGTTTTTTTATTCCATCATTTTATTTTTTAAAATGATTATTATAGTAGGCTGATTATGATTACTTATTTATTAAGTGTAAAATAATGTTATTTTTTAAAATTTCACAATGTTATTTTTATTAATGCAGATATAAGGTATAAAAATTATAATATAAATAGTTGAATATGTTTAATGTTTTGTTATAACTTCTAAATTAGAAGTTATAACAAAGTAATAACAAAGTAATAGTAAAAGTAAATAAAGAAGTAATAACAATTCTAGTAAAAAAAGAAACAAGAACAACAGTTTGATTTTATTTATTTTATTTTTATAACTACGACAGTTTTTACGGAATCGTAGGACAAATTTTATCCGATTGTCTTATTTTAGCCAATAAGAGTTACTTTTTGAAAATTAAACCAATGCGATCGCGGAGAATTTGGCTACTTTTTGGCCACTTTTGGCCATTTCTGGATACTTTATTTTATATTTCTGGCTAGCGGGTATCGCAAAATATCTGGCAACCCTGGAACATACATGCATTTCTAATGAAGCAAAAATATAGTCAGTTAAAATTTAACAACTTAAGTTGAAATATCTTAACGAAATGTTATCCGAATGGTATAAAATTTAGTAGTTGATTTCTTTCGAACAATATAAATGTTCTTGCGAAAACAAAATTAAGTTATCAATTTTGTATCTTCAGTTATTTGCATTGGTAATTATTTGATAAAGTAAAAAGACAAAGTAAAAATGGGCAGAAAAGCTGTTTCAGTCAACGTATGATAGCAAATTGTAGTTCTTTTAAAAGAAAAAACAAAAAGCCAACGAAAAATAGCTCGAATGTGCAATGTTTCGCTTAAATGTGTACAAACAACGTTGAAAAACCACGAGCTACATAATGATATCAAAGATTTACCAAGGCTTGGTAGGCTTTTAAAGCTAACTTCAAGAGACCAAAGTTATCTCTATCGAAAGGTTTGAAAAGACCCTAAAATTTCTTAACTCGAACTTGCTGAAGGGTTCACAAATGCCTGGTAACGTTAGTGTTAGTAGATGGACTGTACAAAGATGCCTAAATAAGAAAGGCTTAGACTGCTATATCGCTGCTCGAAAACTACTTTTGCGTGTCTCAGATCGTCTAAAAAGATTAAAGTGGTGTAGAGAAAGTTTTCACTGGTCTGTAGAAGACTGGACCAAACTGATTTTCAGCGACGAATCCAATTTTGAGGTGATAAATTGCGAGTCAAGATTAATCATCAAGAGGCTGGCTGGTGAAAAGTTCAAAGAGCGTTTTTGTGTACCAAGGATACAAGGCGGAGAAGGATCAGTCAGAATATGGGGATGTTTCTCCCATAAAAGAACAGGGTCATTCAACATTTATAACAGCAGAATTAACCAGAACAGCTACAAAGAAACCCTCAAAACTTTTGCCAACAGCCAGCGCTTTTTACGGAAGACAACAACAATGGATTTTTCAGCTCTATGGCGTAACGGCTCACACTGCAAACTCAGTTAAAGAGTGGCTTGATCGAAAAAACATTACGGTCATTCCTTGGCTAGCTCGTTCTCCAGATCTCAATCCCATCGAGAACATTTAGGCTTGGATATGCAAGAGATTGTTCAAAGAGAGCATGGCCAGTGTTGCACAATGACAGCAGGGCTTAGAAAAGCTTTGGAAAGAATTTCCAAGAGAATTATGCATCGGACTAGTTGAATCTATGCCTAGACGTGTTTGTGCATGTGTAAAAGATCGTGGTGCGCATACAAAATAATAAAAAAATCTTAAATTTTTTTTTTTTTTAAAGTTTTTTTTCTTATTTTGTTTCTAATACCACTGCACAGTGGTCCAGAATTGTCATATCTTCACCATTTTTGAAGCTAAAACCATATCTTCACCATTTTTGAAGCTAAAACCATATCTTCACCATTTTTGAAGCTAAAACGCTAAAATTTTCGGTGAATATTCATTATACCCTGACCCACAAAAGCAGCTCTTACAATGTCCCTCGTCATACCTCTGAAGGATACGCCAATGACGCGAAACCAAGGACAAATGACACAACGAATAATAATCTTGTGACACTTATTTCATACTTAAGTTTCAATGTACTATTGACTATAAATTAACAGAACATTGAATTGATTCTATTGATTAGTCACCGGCATGTATAATAAATTTTTGCTCGATCGGATAAATATCATACAAGTACAGAACACCAAGAACACATAATATAAAACTTACATTTAACAGACTTATTTTACGGAAGAACTTTTAACTTAATATTCTCTGGAGAACATGTTTCATTTATTACATAGTGGTAGATTTAGTGTATAGCATAAATAAATTCTAAAATAACACACCAAGGACACATGACATAACATGTGACATGCTTTTTGTATCTACATTTATATTTTTAGATCTATAAGTTTAATTTTATTTCCATAACACATTTGACTTCCTGGCCGATTAAACAACAAAATCTTCAAGGAGGCTAGACGAGGCACACAATATTCTGTCGTATGATCTTGCTGTGCAACCATATGCACAGACATATTCTGTGCATATTCTGTCCAAGCACAATCAGATTAGGTTAACCAAAAAGTCTTTCATAAACTTATCAGTTAACCTAATCTGATTGTGCTTGGGATAACATTGAGAAAAAATTTCAAAGTGGGCGTCACCTGGGCTAAAATTTTCCTGGTCGATCAAATTTTTATTTTTTAACAATTTATTTTAAAAAGTGTTTAACAAGCGGTAAATTGTGTCTTTTGTAAGCTTTTTTACATTTCTAAATTATTTTCTGTTGACCTTCTATATTTCCTAAGAATATTCAAAGCAAGTTTCATAGCTTTGATATCTGTAGTCAGCATGTATAAAAGTTTGTAGACCAATTTTTGCCCGAAAAAATGTAGTTTTCTTCAGTCTTTGAACTTCAAACCCTCCTTAGATAAATTTTTTAAAAAATTACGGACCTCGAAAATTGAAATCTGATCTTCACATAATATATATAATTCAATTTTAAGTTTTTATTATAAAACAATATATTTTTTTGTATTTCTGGTATGGTCCTGGACCTCTGTGCAATGAGTGAAGGTAATTAGCACCCTGTGAAAAAATGTACAAGCTCCAGTTATCTAGTTATATTTTATGCGGGACGACATTTTGCTTTTGAATTTTGAAAGTTATTCGCTTTTAAATGTTTCAATTTCGTTTAAGTACAATTAAATTTAAACATTCTGACGTCACGACGTAAAATGAGGTTATGAAACAGTTCAGAGTTGTTATCTGTCCAATATGTCCAAGACAAATTTTCTGCCGTCATAAAATATGTCCGAAATATTTTTCTGCCTACCAACTTTGACATAATTTTATGTCTAAAACATTTTCTGCCGACATAAAATATATCCGAAATATTTTTCTGCCTACCAACTTTGACATAATTTTATGTCTAAAACATTTTCTGCCGACATAAAATATGTCCGAAATATTTTTCTGCCTACCAACTTTGACATAATTTTATGTCTAAAACATTTTCTGCCGACATAAAATATGTCCGAAATATTTTTCTGCCTACCAACTATGACATAATATTATGTCTAAAACATTTTCTGCCGACATAAAATATGTCCGAAATATTTTTCTGCGAACTTACTTTGACATAATTTTATGTCTGAGACATTTTCTGCCGACATAAAATATGTCAGAAACATTTTTCTGTCCACTTACTTTGACATAATTTTATGTCTAAAACATTTTCTGCCGACATAAAATATGTCCAAAATATTTTTCTGCCTACCAACTATGACATAATTTTATGTCTAAAACATTTTCTGCCGACATAAAATATTTCCGAAATATTTTTCTGCGAACTTACTTTGACATAATTTTATGTCTGAGACATTTTCTGTCGACATAAATTATGTCAGAAACATTTTTCTGTCCACTTACTTTGACATAACTTTATGTCTGAGACATTTTCTGTCGACATAAATTATGTCAGAAACATTTTTCTGTCCACTTATTTTGACATAACTTTATATCTGAGACATTTTCTGTCGACATAAATTATGTCAGAAACATTTTTCTGTCCACATATTTTGACATAACGTTATATCTGAGACATTTTCTGCCGACATAAATTATGTCAGAAATATTTTCTATCCACATATTTTGACATAATTTCATGTCTGAGATATTTGCTGTTTCTTATTTTAGAAGAAACAGCAAATATCTCAGACATGAAATTATGTCGTTTTGAAACAGCCGCGATATGAAAAAGGGCATTATTATGGCATTTTACATTCACGCTTCTGGCATTTCACATGTAAAAAATGTTGGCAACACTGAATTTAATTGTCAATTAAAACGACTAAAATATGACGACTTGGAATGCTCGCTTCTACGTTTGAGACATTAAAACGATTTTCCTAGCCGCATTAAAAAACGATTATTAATCTAATTATTCATTTTTCGCGGTTTAAACGATTGTCCTGTGGTGTAAATAGACCTTGGAATAACTATTTTCTTGTCACTGTTTTTGTTTTCCTTAAGATTTAAAGACAAATATGGAGAATAATTTATTGCACAAACAAGTGAAAAGTCAATTTGAAATTAATAAAGAAGGAGGAAAGTGTAAAATGTGCAAAAAATTTTACAAAGGCAAGTTAAGTAACCTCAAAGATCACCTTCTTCGAAAACACAAAGAAAAAGCTGGCGAAATTGACTTAGTTGAAACTACTTCGGCTACAAGGAATCGAAATAACGATGAGATTCAATTAATTAAACGAATCAAGCTGGATGTTGATGTAAATCAATTAATTAGAGAAATGATTAAGTTAATGATGAACCGTAACTTGTCTTTCGCGTCAGCTGATGAAATCGGACAATTGTCTTTAGTGAAAAATGCACTCAAAGAATTCAAAATTGTTATAAATCGTCACAGCATGAAACGCTACATTCAACTTGCGTGTGAAAATATTTTTTCGCTCATAAGAGAAGAAACTGAAAATGTTCTTGTCTCGTTGATGTTTGATAGTGCGTCGCGATATGGAAGAAACGTGTTTGGAGTTAGCTGTAGATATGTGAAGGACGGGCAAATAGCTGACAGAACCTTAGGCATACTTACTCAAGAAAGTCGACAGTTTGGCGAAATTTTAGCTGCTCAGTTAGAAAATGTAATTGGAAAAATTGGAAAATGTGCTAATGATATCTACGCAACTTGCACAGATCAAGGAAAAAACATGACGAAGGCTTCAAAAATTCTTCAAAATGCACAAGTTCAAATGAAAGTGATCCTTGAAATTTATGGTGACGAATTTATAGATTTCGAAGACGAGGAAATTGATATTGGCGCTTTAGAGAATGAAGAAGGGAATTATAGTGAAGCCCAAACTGTTTGTGTTGAAAAATCAGTTGGATCGTTCTGTTCAGCCATGTTTTGTGGCGCACATGTGTGTCAGCTAGCTGCTAAGGACGTAACATCAATGTTTGAAGACGCATTAAATAACATCAGAAAAGTTGCTATCGAATCCAAGAAAGTAGCATATATTCAAACATTTAAAAATCTAAAAAAACCTCGTGTAGACATTGAACCACGCTGGGATTCCACGTTTTTGATGATAGAAGATTTCCATACCAACGCAGAAGCATATCAAAGGCTAAGACACGACCAATTAAAATTAAATGATGCTTCATGGAGTTTAATAGATGAATATTTCGATGCATTTTTACCAATACATTCGGCTATGATGGATTTTCAATCCGCAAAATTATCAATTAGTGAATTCTACGTTCGATGGATTCAAATGAAAATAGGAATTGAGGACGTTCCAGCAGGTGATTTGGGATTAAAAATGCTACTGACCAACGCAATCAATACACGAGAACAAGTTTTTTTTAAATGTTAAGCATTTATTGCTGCTTTAGTTCTGGATCCTAGATTTTGCTTTACATCGGGTCATCAACTGTTTAATACAGAAATGTTGAATAGAGGAATTATACAGCTAATCAAAATTCATCAAAAACTTTGTACTCAACGAGAACAATCAAGTTTTTCATCAACAGAAGAATCCATACAATTAAATGCGTCATATTCCTCAAATACTTCTGAAGAGATGATTCCTATGAACTCAGAAGAAATTTATGCTGAAAAAGTACGCCGTTTCATTGAATATACTGGAGGAGGAACCAGACAAGATGTTGCTAATGCAGCTTTAGAGTCAGATCAAGATATTCGTCAATTAATTTTAAAATGGACTCTTAATGAACCGCGAGTGTCATTAGACGTTGAATTCAACATTCTTGCGTACTGGAAGAAAAACCAGAAAACAAAATGGAATCGGCTTTATGAAATCTCGCAAGTAGTTTACGGTGCAGCGTTCTCCAGCGTAAAAGTTGAACGTGATTTCTCTGGATTCGCTTTGGTTTATAGCCATCTACGTACTCGCATTTCAAATGATTTCTTAAACTCCATCATGGTTGTAAAAAATAATCTAGATTTGATTGATAAAATAAAATTTGTTTAAAAAACTAAACGTTTCACATTTTCTATTAGTCAATTTTTTATGGCGCCCCAGTGCAAGAATCGAGTTCTGAAAACCTTTTTAGAGTCAAAACAAAAAAAAAAATTTTTTTATAACGTAATAAAGTTCTTTTAGATTTTGTGTTAGCAAAGTACTTGACAAAATTCTAGCACAAAAAGTCAAAGTTAATTTTGAGAATAGATTAAACGGCCGTGATATAAAAATCTACAACTGAATTGCATGTGGGTCAAAAGACTCCAGCATCAAGAGTTTTTTTAATGCAGCTAGGAAATTCGTTTTAATGTCTCAAACGTGGAAGCGAGCATTCCAAGTCGTCATATTTTAGTCGTTTTAATTGACAATTAAATTCAGTGTTGCCAACATTTTTTACATGTGAAATTCCAAAATCGTGAATGTAAAATGCCATAATAATGCCCTTTTTCATATCGCGGCTGTTTCAAAACGATTCTGTCACTTTATTTTGAACAAATTTCATCAATGAAATCAACTAGTAATCTTCGGATCGGAAGTCAAAAGTTGTTTTTTATTATCCTTAAAAATTCTTGAGGAGCAAAAATTGATTTCATCTTTTTTTCCAAAACAAATACTTTTTCAAGAACTTAAATTTTTCTGTGTCAAAATGCCAAAATAAAGGTAAAAGGCCACAAAATACAACTGGATAAAAAAAAAAGCCAATTTTCCAAATATTAGCAACCTGTAATGCCATGTGGATTGTTGAGGAGAGCAGACAAATATTTGATTCTAAGGCATTTAATTGCCATTTTAATGGCTTGCGTTGTATCATTTACAATCTGAAAAGGGATGTTTTCTCTTTAGAAAAAGTGTAAGAGAAAAAAAAAAATTTTAACAACCAAACATTATCATTGATGTTTGTTTTATTTGAAGTAAATTTTCGGTTAAGATCACAACTCTTCAAAAAACGATTCTGACGGTTCGATTAAATTAAAAGATAAACGTTGGCCAGATATTTTCTTACGGCTAAAATTGTATTCTAACCGCTGCTTTAAATTGTCGTTCGTCCTGTGGTTAATCTATTTTAACCTGAAACGCCGCGCTGGTGAAAAACTATATTTTTAATAAGGTTTGCTTCGACCATAAATTATTCGACCTATCATGGAACGGATATAAATATTCTGACAAAGAATTATTTTCTATTTTTATTATGTTGCAGACGATTAGATCGTAGAATTTATGCTGTAAATGGTTCGACCCTTTAAAAGTTCTACTTTCCTTTCCACTTAACATAATTTCTAGTGCGGCACAGGACGCCATATAATAAAAACCACATTCAATAATAAAAACTAAGTTTGAGACTAAGTTTTTACATTCTAACAAGGGGAAATCGAAACTTTTGTTTTACTCGTTAAATTAATCTGAAATGAGCAATAAAGTTGTACGATTTTTTCTTCTAAAATAAGAAACAGCAAATGTCTCAGACATGAAATTATGTTAAAATATGTGGATAGAAAATATTTCTGACATAATTTGTCGGGCGGAAAAGGTCTCAGGCCTAAAATTATGTCAAAGTAAGTGGACAGAAAAATGTTTCTGACATAATTTATGTCGGCAGAAAATGTCTCTGACATAAAATTATGTCAAAGTAAGTGGACAGAAAAATGTTTCTGACATAATTTATGTCGGCAGAAAATGTCTCTGACATAAAATTATGTCAAAGTAAGTGGACAGAAAAATGTCTCTGACATATTTTATGTCGGCAGAAAATGTTTTAGACATAAAATTATGTCATAGTTGGTAGGCAGAAAAATATTTTGGACATATTTTATGTCGGCAGAAAATGTTTTAGACATAAAGTTATGTCAAAATAAGTGGACAGAAAAATGTTTCTGACATATTTTATGTCGGCAGAAAATGTCTCTGACATAAAATTATGTCAAAGTAAGTGGACAGAAAAATGTCTCTGACATATTTTATGTCGGCAGAAAATGTCTCTGACATAAAATTACGTCAAAGTAAGTGGACAGAAAAATGTCTCTGACATATTTTATGTCGGCAGAAAATGTTTTAGACATAAAATTATGTCATAGTTGGTAGGCAGAAAAATATTTTGGACATATTTTATGTCGGCAGAAAATGTTTTAGACATAAAGTTATGTCAAAATAAGTGGACAGAAAAATGTTTCTGACATATTTTATGTCGGCAGAAAATGTCTCAGACATAAAATTATGTCAAAGTAAGTGGACAGAAAAATGTCTCTGACATATTTTATGTCGGCAGAAAATGTTTTTGACATAAAATTATGTCATAGTTGGTAGGCAGAAAAATATTTTGGACATATTTTAAGTCGGCAGAAAATGTTTTAGACATAAAGTTATGTCAAAATAAGTGGACAGAAAAATGTTTCTGACATATTTTATGTCGGCAGAAAATGTCTCAGACATAAAATTATGTCAAAGTAAGTGGACAGAAAAATGTCTCTGACATATTTTATGTCGGCAGAAAATGTTTTTGACATAAAATTATGTCATAGTTGGTAGGCAGAAAAATATTTTGGACATATTTTATGTCGGCAGAAAATGTTTTAGACATAAAGTTATGTCAAAATAAGTGGACAGAAAAATGTTTCTGACATATTTTATGTCGGCAGAAAATGTCTCAGACATAAAATTATGTCAAAGTAAGTGGACAGAAAAATGTCTCTGACATATTTTATGTCGGCAGAAAATGTTTTTGACATAAAATTATGTCATAGTTGGTAGGCAGAAAAATATTTCGGACATATTTTATGTCGGCAGAAAATGTTTCAGACATAAAGTTATGTCAAAGTAAGTGGACAGAAAAATGTCTCTGACATATTTTATGTCGGCAGAAAATGTTTTAGACATAAAATTATGTCATAGTTGGTAGGCAGAAAAATATTTCGGACATATTTTATGTCGGCAGAAAATGTTTCAGACATAAAGTTATGTCAAAGTAAGAGGACAGAAAAATAATTCTGACATATTTTATGTCGGCAGAAAATGTTTCAGACATAAAGTTATGTCAAAGTAAGTGGACAGAAAAATATTTCGGACATATTTTATGTCGGCAGAAAATGTTTCAGACATAAAGTTATGTCAAAGTAAGTGGACAGAAAAATGTCTCTGACATATTTTATGTCGGTAGAAAATGTTTTAGACATAAAATTATGTCATAGTTGGTAGGCAGAAAAATATTTCGGACATATTTTATGTCGGCAGAAAATGTTTCAGACATAAAGTTATGTCAAAGTAAGAGGACAGAAAAATAATTCTGACATATTTTATGTCGGCAGAAAATGTTTCAGACATAAAGTTATGTCAAAGTAAGTGGACAGAAAAATATTTCGGACATATTTTATGTCGGCAGAAAATGTTTCAGACATAAAGTTATGTCAAAGTAAGAGGACAGAAAAATAATTCTGACATATTTTATGTCTATGTAAAATATATCTAAAAATATGTCGACAGATCTGCCAGACATATTATGCCGTAACAACTCTGGCAACAATGCCTACCTTGAAAATAAAGATCTTATCTGTTGGCTAGTTACATATTGATCAGGCGGAAGTTCTCTCCTCAGCTGCATGTGAACCTGCTCAGGGGTCATTTTATTACCTGATTCTTCTCCACGAATAAAGTATTTATACAACAGCTCTTTCTGCTGATTTGAAAATCTAAAAGAACTTCGAACTGGTAATGCCCAACCTTGCAATAGAAAAATGTTCATGCAATGTGGTTTGTCTTTTACGGAAGCAATGTTAGAGGATGAAGAAATTGGCATATTTAGTTGTGAAGTAATTTTCATCTTATGAACAAACGAGTTGCGAACTTTATCCAATGATGTTAATGATTTCGGAACTGTATGAAGACCGGATAGCATGTGTTCTTCTAACTCAGCATCGCTTTCAAATGATAAAGTACAATTCATTTCAGTGCAAAATCTTAATGAATATAATTGCCTGTCACTTCTTTTCTGTTTTTCCTTAAGTGACTTGTTACGCTTAATTGAATTATCTGTTTTGCTATATGGCAACAACAACTTAATCGAGGGTTGAATTTTAAGATTTCCATACTCTTGTTCAATTCCCTCACCGATATTGAAATAACGCCACATCTTCATACTTTTCTCACCAAACTCAAATGAGTGATAGTTGCTAATGTTCTTAATCTTTGGTCCAGTAACTACAGTTTTATCATTGCTAATTTGAGCAACTGCTACTTTTGCATCTTTAGCGCCAAAACTATAATGCATAGCCTTGTGTATATCTTCAGCAGTCAAAAGATTATTACCAGAGTCAACGTAACTCCTTAAAATTGTCTTTACAACTGCACTCTCCCTGTCACATTGATCTTTTCCACAACAGGGTTCATTATAATCATATCTCAGCAACTTTATATCTCTCTCTTTGCATACATTGTAGATTGCTTCAGCTGAAAGATTTCCCTGATAGCAGCCGGCATTATCAGATTTGGTAAACATTTTCTTGATATGCGGTTGATCAATTCTGAATTGGTCTAAAACTGCAGTGGCTAACGAAACAACACCACCTATTCCCTGATCACACCTATACATTGAAGTAAAGTAAACACGTTTGAATAACTTTCCTGCTATTTTTATGAAGAATATATCCACATGTAAACTCATTCCTTTCTTGCCAAAATACTCTCTTTGGCCCTCTCTGTATCGAACCGGAAGAATTTTTTGACAAAAATCTTTAAGCCAGAAAGCAGTTTCATCGTTTAATTGCTTAAAAGCTTCGATTTTTGCCTTTTTCTGTTGAGAATCTCTCATCAGGTGTTTTATGTAGTTGAATACATCCTTTACAGCAATTTCCAAATCATAAATAGAATCAGCATCGTCAGAATTTTGAATTGTTAGTTCTTTGATCATCTCGATAGCTTTGCACAAATCATAGCAATCGGCACATACCACTTCTGATATCTCTGTGTTGGATTGAAGATTTTTTTCAGATGGATCTGATAAGGCATGTTTTGAGCTATGAGAAGAAATGTTTGAGTCATTGACACTACAATTGGTTTGATAACTTGTTTTCAAATACCTTTTTCCTTTTTCAAGGGCAGCTTCGAGAGATTTAGAACTAAATCTTTGTGCCAATTTTTGTAATGTTTGAAAACCATTCATGCCTGAAGCAGTAACATCATCTAATCCAGCTAAGCTTTTTCGACTTGAAGGTTTTATTGCATGCAATACTTTCCACAAACTTGAATCAGATAATGGTATATAATTGTTTTCACTACAACTTTTTCGATAGAACATGATAGCGTGGCTATATTTTGTCGTCAGTATTGCATGCACTATCTTTTGTTCTTCACCGCTGTCGTATTTTAATTTGGTTATTCCATAAGCAACATCATGCAAAATACCGCTTGTAAATATAAAGTCTAAGAAATGTTCACACTTTGTTTGATCAAGACTAGATCGGACGAATACTTCCTTCTCTGGAAATGCCAACCCTTTATGAGATGCATGCCATTTTCTTGCTGTTTCTATACGATGTTTGGTACACTCAAATGTGTTCATTATAAACTTTTTGGTATACTTAGTATGGTCTAATAATGAGAGGATAACTAACTTTCCCATGGAATCACTTTGCTTATATACTTTCTGAGCACGAATAATTTCAATTGGGAGAGGGCTATTTATTTCATCAACATTTTTACTGTTAAGAAAATCTATAAGTATTTCCTCTTGTCCAGGAGCAACAGCTTCCGCAAATTTTTTCTTTAACAAGTTTTCTAGGCGAACATACTTGCGTTTTAACTTATCTTTAGTAGTATCTTCCAGATATTCGAACTTCCTTTTTAATCTAAATTTTATTGGACTTGCATTAAGAACCTCAGTTACACTCTCACGGCTTCTTAGAGATTCGTCCAAAATCTCCTGTGAAACATTAATTTCACCAGGATCAAGTTCTTCATCTGGAGTAGCAGGTGTCATATATGTTTGTTCTTGTTGTGTTTGTGTTTCTGTACATAAATTGGTGTTTTCGTTGACTCTAGATAAAGCAGTTTCTTGTTTTAAATGGGTAAAACACAGCATTGCACCAACTGAAAATACTTCATTGTATCGCTTTGACATTGATATGACGACATGTATTGGTGACGCCCTTAAAGCGGGAGATTTTTTTCCTTTTATATTTAGATGGTGAGGATGAAAGCATGTTTTTGGAGGACTCCATGCAATACCAAACGTGTACCGGTGAAAAGCACATATTTGTTCATCCTTTTCAAGATATCTTTTAAGTCTATTTGCAATAAGTCCATTTTCTTCCCAAATATTATTATCGTTTAATCGCATGACCTAAAAACAATTTTTTAAACAATTATTAAGTGTGTCATTTAAAGCATTGTTTATAATCTGACTCTTCACGAAAAATGTTTACAAGTTTGAAATACATTGTTGTTATTATTAAAATACAATATTGCAAGAGTGTGATTAATTTAGTGATTATTTATTAAAAGAGTGAGGAATTAATTAAAAGAGCTATTTTTTTTTGTTTAAAGAACTTTGTCTCAAAATCTTATTGCAGAGAAGTTATAAAGTATGTAATTATAAAAATTATATTACAGTCTGCGTAAATTTAAAATACATAATTACCTTTAAGTTGATGAGGTGTTTCTTAACATCAACATCTCCCAGCTGATGAATGTAGAACATTTTGTTTATAATTTTATGTTTTTTGAATGATCCACAATTTCCTTTTGAAAAGCAACAACAGTTTTCATAAAAATATTTGTTTTGTTTCATACTCAACTAAAAACAAGTTCTATTTATGCAGTACCTATTTCTCAATAGCAATGATAAAATATCTACTCTATTTATGCAAATTTTAAAGATCGTTAAAATAAAGTTAAGACATTTTTATGGTAAAGTAAACAACCGCCCACTAACTTGTTTCTCCACAATCGTGATATCAGCGATTCTTCTTCCATTCGATCACCACAAGTTATTTGGTTATGACGTAAATTTAAATAATTCACTTCTGATCATATATTGTTTTTTATTATTATTTATTTCAATTGTTATGATTTCTATATCATAGTCAGAAACGCTTAAATTTTTTCTTAACATTACGTGCAATGTTTTGTGTAATGCTAAATGCTAATTTTGGATGATAGAAATTTTATTGTGAGCGAAAACCTCATCTGTGTGTCCAAAAAAATATCTCTTCGTACTTAATCATTTTTAACAATTTGTACCTTTATTTTTAACTTAATATCTAAAGATCACACGAATTTTTTTTATTATTATGTTAGGACCTTTTTGTATTGACAGTTGGATATGTTTACATTTTTACAAAACTAAGCGCCTCTGCCGTAATGGTTCATTTTGTAAGTATACTAAAACATTTTTTTCCAATTTCAAGCCTTAATATATTAATAGGCCTTAGGTATCACATAACTTTCTTTGCATTTTTAGACTCAATACCTTTGATAATTTCAAATCCTAAAAGAAAAATTGTGTGCAACACTTCGCCGCTAGAATTAACTCCGATTAAAAATTGACAAAAGTGATTGATTTTGTACTTTTGAACTATGATAATTAGCCAACCGCACAGTGTCACGCAACTTTTTTATATTTTTTGGAGAGAGCTTTTGGGTTACGTCTGATATTAACTACAAAAGCTATGTGCAACTTTTTGCCTTGCCAAAAAAATGGGTTCAAAGGTGGCAAAAACTAAATTTCTAAAAATTTTTAAAAAAATCTCAAAAATTTAAGCCCAGATTCCGAGTGAACGAAACATTTTTGAAAATTTTTTTTTTCCCCAACAGGTTTTTTCTATATTCTGATCAATATATAAAAAATTCAAGCAATTTGGAGGAGGTCACTTCCATTGACTGCCTGATTCTTACAAAAAATGACTCTTAAGTTTTAAATTGACAAAATAATATTAGTCTTCCAATATGCTTGAATTATATTATAATTCAAGCAATAAAAAAAAAGGATTCTATTTAATGTCACTTTTTTTGAAATGGAATATAAGAGAAAACCCAAATTCTAAATCATGTCTTAAAACGCGCAAAAAAATAATTAACTTATGTTATGAATTAACACAGGCAAACAAAAAATTTATTGCATTAATTTTGAAACTTGTTCTTAGTTAACTTTGATTTATATCTAATTTATAATATATATTCTAATTTATAAAAAAGTAAGGTAAATTCCAATTTTGAAAAGGATTTCGAACAAATCGTGCACTCATAAATATTCAATCGGGAAGAAACTTTTGCATGTAGCTCTTTGCAAAAGAGCTACATGCAAAAGGCTTTCAACTTTCTAACAATTAAACAGCAGAGTTTTCTTCTTTTTTATTTCCAAGAGAGTTTTTTACGACAGCCTCAAACGAAAACCAAGCTGTTTTTTCCCTTGCTATTGATTGTTTTAACAAATTCTTTATCACTTTTAAAAATCCAGAGTTTATGAGCAATCAAAAACTCCTGCTACTTTTCCTTTATTGACAAACATGGCAAAATCCTTTTTTTTCATGTCTTCTGGCGAAGGGAGACTAAAATACCAACTTCAGTATGGCTTTCGCCGCTAGTTGGGAGGCAGAAGCCACTGGAGGCGGTCTCTAAACCAACTAGCCTCCGAATTATCTTCTGACTGCGGCCGCCAGTGGCTTCCGCCTCCCGATTGGCGGTGGCCTCCAAAACATTCTGCCTCCAAAAATAAGTTCTGGCTGCTGCTGCCAATTGGGAGGCAGAAGCCACTGGAGGCGGTCTCTAAACCAACTTGCTTCCGAATTATCTTCTGACGGCGGCCGCCAGTGGCTTCCGCCTCCAAAAAAAGTCGGCCTTTCGGCAGAAAGTTACTTTGCCGCTGGGAGGCGTTATCAACTCTGGTATTTTTGAATGACGTCAAACACCACAACACTGTGATTGTTTTCATTGCGGTTTTTTTAATCCTAACTTGTTAAGGACTAAATGTTTTTTTATTAATCAAGGACATGCCTTGTCATTATTTTCGGATGTTTCATTTAGCAATCTTAATACATATAGTTGAATGTAGTTATTTAGCCATCAGCAGAGTTTATAAAAGACGTAAAAACTCTCGACTATACTTTTCTTTCGCAGCCATTGGCGTCCGCCTCTCCAAAATATGAAATTCGTTTTGTAATATTAATATTTATTAATTGCCAAATTTTGAGTATTTTAACAAAATTATGACTTTGTCAGAGATTGGTTTTTTTCAAAAGCTATCGAATAAAAAATTTGGTACGATAAATTTTTTAAATTTTAAAATATTTCACAACCATTTTTCATTCGTAATTTTTTTTTTTTTTATTACATAAACTTAAATAAAAATTGATTTAATCATCGAAACAAATCAATTTTACTGAGTCTTCAAAGATGAGAATTAAAGTTTGGGTTGTGTTTTATATTCCATTTTAAAACAACTAACATTAAATAGAATCTTTTTTTATATATGATTAACGTAATAAAGAGAATTCGACTTAGTTAAGCAAACCCAAGTTTTGTCTAACTACTTAAATCGCGTTTAATGTCTCATCCAAAAGCCGAGTTCTCAAATGGGTGTAGACCATAGCAAAGCTACTAATATCTCGTTCAACTTTGACCTGAGAAAATGCAGCACCAAAAACAACTTGAGAAATATTGTAAAGTTCCTTCCAGTTAGGATCATCACGTTTTAAATGCCAATATTCAAGAATATTAAAATTTTCATTCACACCAATACGTGGCTCACTCTATACAATATTTGTTATTTGCTGGTGAATTCGTGTGTTTTGTATAATATCTATGCTTTGACGTTGACCTCCTCCTGAAAGAAGAGATATCAATAATTTGTTTATCAAACAATAAGTGTTGTCTAATCGAACTGATTTTCGAATCATTAAAAGTTTCAAAGTTTAACACTTAAAAGATAAAAACTTTTCTTTAAAATTTGACTTTTTGACCATAAATCTTAAAAAGGTTAAACTATTTTTGTTTGATTTGTGAAGGAAAAAAAAAAAAAAATGGAAGAAACGAATAATACTCTATGATAACGAAAATCATTAATATCAAGTTATTGAGTAGTATTGAACTTTTATTGATACACAGTTTGCAAATTCTTGATTTTCGTAATGTAATTGAATAAAATTTATTTAATAAACCGCTTGATATCAAATACTGGTTAAATATCAATTACTGAATGTTAGTAAAATCTCTACCTGAAAGTTGAGTAAAACGTTCTTCATCTTCATCTCGTAAATTTTCAGGCTGTCGAGCAATTTCAGCAATGTCTTTGTGAGTTTATAAAGTGATGAATCTTGAGTAGATGATCTACTCCACGGCTTCTCAATAAATCGTTGAAAACTTCATGACTAGCACTATTTCATGCAAAACGAGGATCCATTAAGAAAGCAGTGATGAAAGCATCACATTCAAAAATCCTTTGTGAACGTAAATTTAAAGCTTCTAGAAGTTTAGATGTTGAATTATTTTGTCCTTCGACAATCATTTCTAAGTTCATCATTTCTCTAAGTTCATCATCATTCTCATCCATCGTAAAAAGACGTCCGACATGGTATTGCCTGATCTTTGAAAATCCTTCATTGCATAAAATATCGGCTCGAATGTTCTTGCATATTCCTCAATAAATATCCAGGTTTCATCATTTAATCTTAGCTCGCGGTTATTTCGATTAGTCCCAATTTGTTCATATATCACGAGTTTTTCAAACATGTCTGATACCATGGTGTAAGTACTACTCCATCTCGAAGCAATATCTTTGCGTTGTCTCTTGAGATCAGCAAAAATTGCATCATATTTAAGCGCTTGTGTATATCTTATAAATTTTCTTATTTCGGCAAGAGTGGCTCTGTTCCGTCTTTTGCAGCTAATTGCCAAACATGCGCTCCACAAAACATTTTGGTACAGATTGCACCAATATTGTTTTCTAAGACATTTACTTTTCTTTCTTGTTTTGATTATGTGATAGCCTTTCGATCCCATCGTCTGTATCTTCAGAATTTTCTACAAGTTGTTCTTTAAAATTGACTCGGTCAAGCAGATCGAAATCTTCAAAATCAAACTGTTGTGCTTCCTCAACAAATTCATTACAAACGATCATTTGACTTTGCATTTCTCTGATAGCATCAGAAGCTTTGATCATGTTTTTACCTTGATCCGAACAAGTTGAGTAAATATCATCTGCCCCTTTCCCTACTTTCGCAATCAGAGTAATTAGCTGATCAGATAAAACCGCTCCAAGTTGCCGTCCGTGCTGAGTAAGCATTCCCAAAGTTCGATCGTGCAATTTTCCATCTTTTGTATACCGAATACTTGCAGAAAAAGCGTTTGTATTGAAACGAGACGCTGAATCAAACATTAATGACGGATATACATTTCATAATTTTGGCCAGCAGCTTTAAGAATAAATTCTTTTGCTTTTTGACGATTCCATCTCACACCAAAAGCTTCAAGGGCCTTTCTAATCATCTCATTCTTCCCCATGTCATCAGCGACTGTTACACAGTGGGACGAAATCCCGATTTTGTAGCCAAAAGTCAAATTTTTGAGTTTTACATTTTCGTCTTTTTACGTTCAGATCTTGTTTACAAATAGTCCTAGAACAAAATTCCAAACAGGGCAGGTATATACCTGCTCTAGGGTGGCCTGGATATCAGTTGACATTTAGCCTCCGTTCGGTACGCACTAAACAAGTGGACACGTCGAAAAATTCTTCGCCTGTTTTAAAGTGCTGTTAAACTAAAGAAACTATTTCAATTGAAATTCGCCAAAAAATGGAACTTTCTGGAGGAATGTAGAATATATGGTTATGCACTGTTATTGCTAATTTTAATTTTTTTTAATATTTAAATCGCGCGACAAGAAAACATAAAAAATTATAAATATTTTTATCTGAAATCGATTTTCTAATGTCGTTTTAAAAATTTAACCGCGGTTATCCAACTTCTTTCGACAAGGAATTGATAGTGTATAGTGTTAAATATAACATATTAAAAAACTGGCTGCCATTGAGTGCCATTTTAATTATGAGACTAGTTTTTATGGAGGAATACGTGGTGCGGCATTAATCTATTAACATAGATTAATGTCTGAAAATGGTCATGGAAATTAGTGAATTAACATTATTTAATGGCACTAATTACTTTTTAATACAATAATTTATTATTTTAAATATATGCTTTACAAGTTACTTCTCATTCCGTTTTATGATAATCTCAAAGTTTTATAAAATAGTCCTCAAAGAACTCTCAGCAGTTATAACTGTATTTTTTTTTTACAGAGTCTTCCAAATCTTCAAATATGGAATTGTCAAGAAAAGATATATTCTTTATGGTGAAAGACAGTTTAAAAAATGAATATAAATTCATCATTGATGTTTTGACAGAAGCAATTTTCAAATAAACGGAACATGTGATTCAGGAAGGCGAGGATGAAATGTCATTATCACGGTTATTTTCAAATTTTCGATCGAGATGGAGAGCAGCAGGAGGATGGAAAGATTTTTGTCGGAAAAAAAATGAAGAATGGTTGAAGGGCACCGTACAATTTTCAAAATTATCCAATACTGAATGCACAACACCTGAGAAGATTGTGAAGAATGATAATAAAAAATGAACATGTGGGCGACCTTCGCAATCCTTTGCTTCATCTAGTGATAGATAAAAGAGGCGAAAGACTCAAGAAGTACGTTCAACTTTTTCTACAGAAGAATTGGCATATACTGCTCAAATGAGTTTAAGGACTTCTGGTCAAGTACATGCTGCTTAAGTTGTTAAAGATGTCACGTTAACAACCCCAACAAGAGCCTCAAAATATATATCCGCTGTTAGTTCACAAAATGAAGTACCTTTAACCCCAGATGAAGCACTTTCTTTAATGATCGAGAAAGGATAATCTGTACATAAATTGCTGATCCATGGAGCAAAAATTGTAAAATATGCCCTTTTACCGATTGGACAATTTTCTGAAGATGCCCAAGAGTCACGCAATAAGGACATTAAAAACTTCAGATTACATCATTCAAGAAAATGCTCAAGAGAATCGAATACGAGAGACATTTTTAATAGGCTCTTATTGTCGTAGTACTTATATACGATGTAAAGAATTTTTATATCGGTCTTTATTTCTTGTAAGAGAGATAAGTAACAAAATGCTCGTTTTTATATAACAACTAAAAGGAAGCGTTGGAGGCTTGAATGTCTGCGCGATTGCGCCCAACATTCGCCCAACATTAATTTTTAACTAAAAGTTCAATGTCATCTTCATCGCAAAATTTCACTTGAATAACCTTTTCGTCCATTGTTTTATATGAGGCTTCCAATAAATATAGCTTGTTTATAGGTCGTTCGATGACAATTGGTTTTCCATTATAAACGTACCTAACTTCTGCTGCTCGAGTTTGCTTGTCATGTGATTTGATTAATTTCTGTACTATTCCAGTTTTCCACAAACCGCGTTTAGCATTTGGGTCATGAATTAATACAAAGTCATTTAATGCAATTTGATTTGTGCCATTTCTTTTTCTTTGTTTATGATGTTCTTTTAGCTCTGTGACGTACTTTTCTCGCCAGCGCTTCCAATAATGATTTAGTACACTCTCAATATATTTACTACGTGTATCTAAATTGTATTCTATTAGGTCTTAATTGCTTTAAAGTTCACTGTTCTACCATATAACATGTGATTCCGTGTTAATGGGGTGTCTCCAGGCATTTCGTATGGAAATGTAATTGGGCGATTATTAATAACGGCTTCAACTTCGGCTAATATGGTCAGAAGTTCTTCGTATGTAAAGCGGGCATTTGCTATTACTTTGCGGAGGCAACGTTTTGTTGAAGCAACAAGTCTTTCGAAGAATCCTCCCCACCAGGGCGCAGCGGCAGCGTTGAAATGCCATGATATACTGCGAGATGAAATGAAATCTTGAGTAATTTTCGATATGAATTGTGAGCCGTTATTGGAAATGATTTTAGTAGGCGCGCCTCGTTTCGCTATAAACCGTTGTAAACTTCGTACACAAGATTCAGCTATAGTTTTTACTAGCAAGATTTATATATTGTCCGTTAAGAGGAGAACATATATCTTTTACGTAGCTAACTATTCGTATTGTGCGGCCGAGTAGACATTTAATTCCTAACTCAACTTTTTCTAAGATTTCTGTTGTATTGTTGTTACCAAATGTTTTTATACATATTTCTTTCGTACCTAATGTTTTGACTTTTAACTTTGAATGTAACTCAGGTGATGTATAACTTAACTAAGAGCAATTGTCGAAAAGTATTCTGCAATTATGTAAATTGCCATCGTTGTCCAAGACTTGAGTTGATGCAGTTTGTAGCAAAACAGATTGTTGACCTTCAGATGTAGCTTCTGCAACTGAGGTCAGTTGTCCTTCAGATTGATTATGATGAGATTGATTTTGTAGGTTAGAATTCAGTGTATCGATACATAATGCAATATGATGACGACGTCCACATTTAAAACATTTTATTTGAGATGAACGCTATTTACTTATGTGACCACTTCCTAAACATTTGAAGCAAAGTTTTTTATCACAAATGATTTTCTTTTTTGATTAAATATTTGTAACTGATCGACAATATTGTGATTTATGTGGCTGGTCACAAAATAAACATTTATTTAGCTTTTGGAGATCTCTTGGATTTGAATAAGAATTGTACCGATGTGGTACCCTGTTAAACGAACTAGATGAATGAATTCGATTTGATTCCCAATATTTTGCACTAGTAAGAAATATTTCTGTAGTAGTAAACCTGTCTAATTTATCTAATGAGTTAGTTAATGCTTTTCTCGCGCACGCAAGTCAGTCTTTAGAATATCAACTACTAATTTAACATGCCAGCTGTCATTGTTATTAAATTGACGGTTGATAATTAATGTTAGTTCTTCTGGTATCTTTTCCAAAATTAATGGGATAAGAAGAGGTCCGTACATATTGCTATTAATACCTAGGTTCTTGAGACTTCTTACTTGTATTTCTAAGTTGTCAAAAAATTGTTTTAACTTTTCAATTTTACTAGTACTATGAATTTTTTCTAATGACAAGAGTTTACGCATTTGTGATGATATAAGAGCTTGCTTATTGTCATAGCTTCGTTTAAGTATTTCTAATGCAGCCTTGTAATTTTCGTTTGTCAAGGCGAGACCGGTTATAGAGGCTAGGGCAGGTCCCTGAAGTAAGTTGCGTAAGTAAGTCATTTTTTGGATGTCAGATAAATCATCATTAAGATCGATTGCACAATTAAAATTTTCTATAAAAGTTACCCAGCTTTTTGGTCTGCCATCAAATGGTTCTAGTTTTAATATAGGAAGTTTGATTGTTTTATTTTTAGAATTACTTGATAAACTTAAGGAATCGATCTTGGGATCGTGTTTTTTTAAATGCCTGTTAATAATTAAATGCTCGTTCTTACATAAGAGTGTAAATTCTGTGGATGATTCTGCGTCCTGTTGTAGTTCGTCATCATTTTCAATAAGCAAGGAAATTTCTTCATCAAACTGAATAACCTTAGTGAATTTCTCATTAATAGTGTCGCGAATATCGATTAAAAGTTGATATTGGTTTTCGTGATTGTTATTAGATAGAATTTCGGATGATTTTTTAAAAAGTTTATTCAATACTTTCATATTAACCGTTCTAAGTCTACGTTTTGATTGCAGGTTTGACATTTTGGCAAAATTAACAAACTTTATAACTCGACAATAATAATAATAATCTAGTATCTGAACTGATTGGAGCGTGATGTGAATTTAATAATCAATCACGAGCAATTGCAAATCGAAATAAGAATCAGCGACCTAGAAAACCCATGTGTAGGTAATTTGGGAATTTTGGCCACAAAATCAGGATTTCGTCCCACTGTGTGGCGGTAGTTCAATATCGTGGGGTACGAACATTGGAAACACGCTTCTTTGAGAGCATGGGCACAATCTAATTTTTATGATTTTAAGAAAAAAATTTAAATGATCTAAACAAAAAAATTGTTTTCAAAGTTTTTTCTTCAAGTCATTTTAGTTGATATGGAAACGGCAAATGTAAATTGATCCAAGTTACATGAAAAATGAAATCAGCCAACATAAATGATTGGGGTCGAAAAAAACTTGATTTGAAAACAAAAAAGTTTTTCGAAACAAAACACAAGTCTAAAATCTTTAATAAAATTATACTACTTTATTTACAAAAAAAATTTTTAAACCGCCGTCCTCTTTCGAGAAAAAAAAAATGTCCACCGTTCGAAGCTTTTAAAAAATTCGCCAGAATTTTGTTTTTCGATTTTCCGAGTTCCAATTTTTTTTTTTTTTTTAATCGACATCAAAAAAAAACTTTCCGTTCTAGAAATTTATCGAATCTCATCTTAAAAACTCGAATATTTTTTTCATAACTGTTACCATTGACAACAACAAAAAAACAACCTAATTATTTTATATTTCCATTATTATTACATTAAATTATTATCATTTTATTATATTTCCATGATTTTTTGCAGAACATAAAAAACTCCTTCTTTAAGTTTTAAAAAAGAACAAATATTTGCAACAAAAACTCCAAATAAAAATGAATATCTTTCCATTTTTTTCCAAGTTTCAAGTTTTAAAAGAAATTCGTTTTTTTTTCTTTTTAAATTACTTAATATTTCATTTCATAAATAACTTTTTGAATTATTTATTTAACATATTAAAAATATTTAAACAATCAAAAGTATTTCGTATCATTTCAACTTTTTCAACTCTTCGATGTTATAAAAACATCGTTCAACAAAAGTTGAAATGATCTTCTTGTATTACATATACTTTTTAAATATTTACAATTGTATTTATTTTTTATTTAACATATTAAACATTTTTCGTGTTTCTTTCTTTAAACTCTTCGATGTTATAAAAATATTTTCCACGGTACCTGATCGTCAACCGCTTGAAGTTCGAACCACGAAGCCATTCACAAATGTCGTCGATGAAGTTCGTGTCGTCGTGAAGGTAAAGATGTAATTCTTCAGTAAGTCGAATCCACGGGAGGACGAAACCTTCGAACTCGTTCTTTGATACAAAAGTATTACTGATGTCTATCGCCAAAAATTCAATCTTGTGCTTCGGTGTCCATCCATCGATCTTCACTGGATGATATAACCAGACATAACGAACGTTGGTCGAACATAAAATAACAAGTTTTTTCTCATCTTCAGATAAAATATTTTTCCAAACATTTAATTCATTCAACTTGTATCCTGCGTCTAAAAATTTCTCCATGAAATATTTCTCATGTGAAACTTTATGAGCAGTTTTTCCATCGCTTATATCAATCAACAACTCTCGTTCGTCGATTGATCTTTTCATGTTCTTGGTAATCGACGCCTGCGCTTCAAAGAAGCATTCCATGAACATCTTGCGTTCATCACCTGAAGAAGAAGAATAATAATAACATATTAATATTATTATTAATATTTATTTATTTGCAACAACAATTATTCAAGAAAACCAAATTGCAAAAATTTGAAAACACAATATCGTGTTTAATAAATATAAAACGGATATTATTTTCTTTATAAAAAAGATCAAAGCAGTTCAATTGATCACAAATTAGTTCAAAAAACATTTTTTATTTACTAAATATTTATTAAACAAATAAATAATTTACGAAATACAAAATTAAAATATTTATTGAAACTTGTCGTACGCCATTTTTCAACTTTGGTTGCGCCTCAACCAATAGAAATACGATAAACAATTTAGCCAATCAGAAGATTGACCAAAAGCATTAAAACAGCGCTTAACTTTATTCAAAAGTCGCGTGAGATTTTTGATACAAAAATAATTTATTTTAAAACTTAAATAAAAAATATTTTCGCTTTCTATTTCTTTGCTGAAGCAACAAAAATATTTGAAAGTATTATAAAAAAGTAAACTAAAATTATGTCAATTTAAAGCGGTAACAGTCGAATAAAGAACGGTTGGAAATTATATTTTAAAACTGTTACACCAAAAGTAACGTATAAAAAGCCATTTCTTTTATGGTCATCTTTTTTAAACTTTCAAACTTGTTTTGAAAAGAAAAAATATCGAAAAAACCATTTTAATGTCACCGAAAAAACTTTTCAAATATTTAACTTTAGGCAAAGAAACATAAAAATACTGTATTAACTGAACTTTCAATCGCTTTTTCCCTAAAAACCTAACTAATAGAAATGTATTCTGCTCAAAACTGATTTTAACAAGTACATAACAACAAAATCTTAAACACTTACTTCTTTTGCTTCGTGCGTTCAAAAATTACTACAAACAAGAAAATAAAAATAGAAGTTTGCGATTTTCATCAATGAAACAACTTAACTCCTGCGGCGATGTTCTCATTTGAAAAACGTCAATTCGCTCACAGAGTTGTTTGAAAACTCAGCCAGAGTGAGGGTTATGTTGTAATTGAAAACTCGAACGTGGAATGTAGAGCAAATGTTTGCAATTGTTCTCTTTTGCTCTATTCGTCACGGTACGCTTTAAATATTTTAAGTTCTCCTGAGAATCTCTATATTCTTAATAATCTCTGTTCTCCTGAGAATATTTAGAGCATCTCATGACAATTCTTGAAAGTAAGAACGTGATTGAAGTTTTTAACCTTTTTTTAACAGTGTAAAATTGAAGGCCGAAAAGTTTTATGATGGGGATTGTGTTGACGATAGAGCAGAAACAAATTTAGTACATATAGAATTGAGTTTCTTGATATACAAAATAGAGTGTAATCGAACGAGTCATTTATCGTAGGGTGCAAACTGTTTTAGTCCGCAACATTTATTGAGCTGTTAACAGGTTGCTTCAATACCTGATCTTTCATTTCCTTCTGCAATTTTTATAAGATTTTTTATAAACAACTCACAAAAATGTTAAAAACCATGCTGTCAATAATTCCAAAAAACAGCGCCAACAAACTGAAAGTGCAAGAATAACAGCGATGAGCTTTCTGTAAGCGGTAAAGTTTTTTTATCAAAAGAAATTGCTCACAAGAAAATAAATAACAAGAGACCAGGCTTAGAAGAGAAAGAATTACAACCCTATCTTATCAATCTATTTTAATCTAATAGGGTAGATTAGGGTATTATGAGCATCTTAAGCGAAAATTGGAATATTTTCGAAAATGGTTATGCTGGATACAAAATTTTTGCGAATTAACAATTTTTAGGGATCCATACTCATAGTTTATATAGATATTTGTGCGAATCCTAATTTTTTTTTAAAAAAGCACAAAGGTTTTAAAAAAAGTCACAAAAGTGCTCATATTACCAATACCACTCGGTAATATGAGCACTTTAATTTAGCTCAAAAAAAATAACATTAAGTAAAAAAATATCAACCTGACATATAGAACTAAATTTTGGAATATAATGATTCGTTATTAACATAACTTATCATTAAAAAATTAAATTTTAAGCCACTTTTTGTTAAAACAATACGGCTACGTTTTCCGCAAAAAACAAAAAAAAAAAATTGTTAATTTCTCATTTTTATCAACTCATACATTTGAACGATAAAAATTCAAATTTTTTTGAATTTAAATTACAGAAGAATATTTATTATTGTTAAAATAATAAAATATTTTGCCGTGTTTTGTTTTTATTCAAATATTAATTAAAACCACTGCTGTTTTAGGACTTTAAACTTGGTAATTGCAATGAAAAACATGGGGTAATTTGAGCATGCTCATATTACACAAAAATGGCATCTTTAAGTAAAAGTAAAAACTAAATGTTTATATGCATTGTTTTTTAAACAAAAACGGAACAGGTTTTTGGCTAATATATTTTTCTTTATAAAAAAATTAATTTCATTATTTTTGCACCAAAATTTCGCGCCACAGATACATTCATGCGTGACGATATTATTTTAAAAAATGCAAAAAATTTAACAGCGTTTTAGTTAAATAATAACCTCTATTTACTGCTTATAAATTTACGCTAATTTTACTGATTCTTGTTTTAACCATATAAAGTCGATTCAAAAAATACAAAGCAACTTTAACTTCAATGCTTACATCTACGAAATCTTTAGGTATGCTCATATTTCCAAGGTGCTCTAATTACCCTAATCTACCCTATATTTTTTTTAAATGGTGCTTTCGGTTTGCAATGTTCAAAATCGAACATTATTCGTAGCTAATACATTATGAACTTAAAGCCAAGGTGAATGCAGCGATTAAATGTCAACAATTGATGCTTAACTTAAAGTGTTGTTACGGTTGGAATAGCTCTTAGTGCTTGTTTATAGCTGCGATTTTGCGAACACACTTTGTTTTTGTAACTTTATAAAGTCAATGTCAGCAGGTCAACATCAGCCAAACATTTTCACAGAGCAAAAATTCATACTTAGCATTTGTTTTCGTTCAACAAAATAAGATGAACTCAAAAGTGCTGAGAGTGATCTGAGTCTTGAAGTGCTGCAGTCAGTTTAGTGATAGTCATGTACAAATTTGTAACATCATATATTCGCTTTGTTCCAGTTTAAAAAATGCTTACAGAGTTGTTTGAAAACTCATCCAGAGTGAGGGTTCAGTTGTAATTGAAAACTCGAACGTGGATTGTAGAACGACAGTCTGCAATCTTTCTCTTCGCTCTATTTGTCACGGTACGCTTTATATATTCTCAGTTCACCTGAGAATATTTAGCGCTTCTCATTACAATTTTTGAATATAAGAACGTGATTGAAGCATTTGTACTTTTTTTTAATTTCAAACAAATAAAAATACTTGTTTTCAATTTTGTTAAAACCGAGAAATATTTGCTTTATAATAAAAAATTCAAAACTCAATTCTTACCTCTCTATCTAAAGTTATAAGAGCGACCTTTTTGGTAAACAAGAGTTTGCTTCTGTTAACCCAAAACTCAAAATGTACAGAATGCAGATAAAACATTTTATTTTCAAGTGAAATTTTAAAGTGAGGCTTTTCATTTTTAAATTTAGATCAATATAATAAAAAAGTTCCATAGCCATCATTTTTTCAAATGTCTTTTGTTCTCTATATCTCTTATCTGGCACACCATTTGTTGATTTAGCCCCATTTCAAAGCTCAGAAATTTGCTTATAAGAATCTTCTTCTCTACAGCGCGAATTATTAAATTTTTCTTTTTTCGTGACAATTCCTTAGACTTTCCCATTGTTTTTTTAATTCAACTTAAGTTAAATATTATCTCCAGTAAACTAATTTTACTATAAATAAATTTTTCTTAATGAAGTTTTGATTTTCTTAATGATCATGGAACTGTTTATAAACTTTTGCACGGTTACGTTTTCAATAAAATTTGAATTTCTACCTTCCATTACAAGTTATCATTCTTTTGAGTAAATTATACGATCACATTACAAGAGCAATTGTTAAAAATTTCATTCATCTTCAATGAAAAGTCAAAAAGTTATGACAATAAAACTTGAACAATTTATCTAATTATAAACTTTTGCACTCTACTGTAAATCTTGATGGCTAAGATATTGCTGGCCCACAGCTTCATGTCTTAAGAATGGGGGGGGGGGGGGGGAATAGAATGTTTCAGTTTAATCAAGAACAGGGTTAGGAGGGTGCAACTTTGATTAAAAGGGGCTGCAATGTTTCTCTTGATTTTTAATTTTATGTGGGTTTTAAATTATCGAAAAGTTATTCCCTGAAAAAATGGAAGGATTTATTTTTAAAGAAATAGATTTTTTTCTTCTCTTCCAATATACTAAAAAGTGACATATCCGTAAAGCTTTAAAAGTGAGTATAAAGTGGGTAGGGAAGGGGTATTTTAGTGAGGGAGAGAATTGATTAGACAAAAGAGTTTACATAAAAATTGAATAAGAGGTTATTTGGATTTGTCGCCCTCTAGAGTTGATATAATGATAAGGCCGAACGAAGTCGATTTTCGAAGGCTAGTAAAGTAAAACACAAGTGTAAATGATTCTATTTTTCAAAATTCTGCTGATGGGCTTTTATCACATTGAAAACTAATTTTCACAAAGAATTTCAACGGATCAATGAAAGCATAAAATTAAATCATTTCAAGTCAAACCACACAAGCAATACTACAATTAATGTTTACGGTTTCAAATTTGCAAGGAAAACTAATGTTTCTCAATATAAACATTTACAATTGTCTTATACACAAACTAACCTATTGATACCTAACAAATTGATAACTAATAACTATTTCATAGAAATTTAACGAAGTAATAAAACTGACACTGAAAACAGTAACTCACAAAATGAAAAATATCTTAAAACTAAAGTTTTTCATAAAAACGAGGCTAACAAATAAATCCATTTAAATAGATAACAAACGCAACTGATAATAAGATTAATAAGGAATAATACTATACTTTATGCACATATCAATACTCATTCCCTAATATTAAGGAATCCACATTTTTTCCAAATTTTAATTATGTTATGGTCTTGTAATCTTGAAAAGTCAAAACTGGTATTTTTCTATGGTCAAAAAAAGAATGTCTTGGTCATGTAATAAAGTCAAAAATTGGTGTTTAATTTTATATGGTCAAAAACAATAAAACTGCCTTTAAACTGTGCATACCGTTTAAACACGTACATTAATCCATTTTTAAAAATTAATATTTTTTATAATTTTTTTCATTTTGACATATATTTAAGAATCTAGAAGCAAAAATTAGATACTTTCATTTTAAAAGTGTTATGTATATAAATATAATTAACATATATGTTATGTTCATGCCTAAAGTTTTTTTAAATAAGCATTTGTTGCAAATACTGGTCAATATATTTTTTTAAAAATGTCTTATTACCAAATGATTTAATTTATCTTAAATATCTAGAGAATGATTATTTTAAATGGATGACCAATAATTGAAATTTAGTAAATTAAAACTTAAAAATATTTAAGTTAATTTTTTTTTATTTTAATTTAATGTTTTAGTTGTATAAAGTGAGAGTAAAATAAATTATACTCTCACTTTAAACAACTCTATATAAGCAGGTTAAATTATTTAAAACTTAATTACCTAAAATTTAACTTAAAAATATTTAACTTGTTATAAAATTCACTTGATCTTAATTTTTTCAAAGGTGATGAACTGACTTTGATAGTTAAGTTAACATTATGTAGTCGTACTTTACTGGAAACAATGCAATATATAAAGTAAACATAAACATAAAAAATTTGAAACAATAAAAATATAACATTTAAAGCAAAATGAAAAAACATCAAATAAGATGTAAACGATATAAGAATATCACAATTTACATTTTTACATTTTCTCTGTGGCAGAGTCATTGATTACATGATGCACATTCAACTCATTGCAAAACTACTGCAGGTTAAAAAATTATTAAAAGAATTTTTTTATCATGTTTTTAACTGTTAAATTAAATGTTAAATCAAAAGTTTTTCTTCTAAAAACTTTTTTTAAAAAGCATTTTTTAAAAGCAGGTTACAATTTGAAGTTTTACAAAAAAAGACTCAAAGTTTTTTTTGTAACTTCAAATGAATAAGTTGAGATGACATCTGTTGTATTATTTCTAAGTTAACTTTAATTTACTTGAATTAGCTTTAACATGGACGAAACTATGTTTTAATACGTAATAATGGAATTTTATCTAATATTATATTTGAAAAAACCAACTATAACTAAATATTTGAAGTTAATAACCTTGTCATCTGTTTTGTAGAACTTAACACATATTGAAGAAAAATTATCTTTTGATCAGTAAGAAATGTCAAAACACCTTTTATAGCTCAAAACGTGATATTTTTTAAATTCAATTGATTAATTAAAATTAAAGTGACAGCTAAACCTCAGAATAAGCCTAAAAAGAAGTAGCCAGTTGTGCAATAAACTTCTGATTCCGGTAAGAACGTCTTAAAATTAACATAAGTCTAACTACCTCTCTGTTATTTTATAACGTAACGTAAAAATATCTATCAATTAGTTGTTATATTGATATAAAAACGATTTAATCAAATTTATCTTTATTTTTCAGGTGATATGTCAATGAGCAGGTGATATGTCAATGAGCAGGTGCAACGAAGTTTGAGCTGGTGAAACTACATGAGTAAATTTACAAACTTTTAGTTGTAAAGCAAACAAATGCATAAATTTTAGATATATTTTTTTGTTTTTGTAAATTTAAAAAAACGTATAGGCAAACACTGGTGGAAGTTCAAAAACCTGGGAAGCGAACATAGGGAACGCGCCAGTGGTCGCTGATTTTGATTTTCAGGAGCTTTAGTTTCCTTATTTATTATCGGAGGTCATTCGTTCTAAGGGCATCGTAAAGAGAAATCCTTTTTCTATACGATCATTTTTCAGAAAGTAATTTTCATATAAGACTAGATCGAAAAAATTCGGCGAACACTGGGTGTTTTGCCCTATGAAACTTACCCTATGAAACTTCATGTTTGATGAGAAATGAAAACAATACGAGGAGAAATAATTTTAAATACTTTATCCTGTGCTTAGCTAA
Organism: Hydra viridissima; assembly: GCF_058129835.1. Lineage (NCBI taxonomy): Eukaryota > Metazoa > Cnidaria > Hydrozoa > Anthoathecata > Hydridae > Hydra > Hydra viridissima. Next base: position 23,468,926 of record NW_028324300.1, on the reverse strand, counting down.
AACTCAAAAAGCGAAATTTTTAAAACGATATTTTTTGGTTCAAGCAATCAATGCTCATTTCATTGTGATAAGAGATCAACATTTTTTTCCATATTTTAATTATGTTATGGTCTCGTAATGATGTTGAAAAGTGAAAGTTGATATTTTAAGGTCAAACACTACCTCTTACATACTTATAAGTCATTTTAAGTTAATTACATCAAGTTAACTGAATAACAAAGCCCTTTTTATTTTGGAAAGCGCTATATGTACTTGTGACAGATATTGATTTCCAACTCACGAAACTTAATATTTCTTAACTAAAGGTTGCCAATCATCTAAGTACCTTAGTTCAATCAAATCTGCCATACTATAAACTTAGCCTTGTATAGTTTCTTCATGATTTTAATGGCCACATAAAAAACATTTTTGGGATGTTCTTCCAGAAATATTCAGCTGTAGATAGAAAATACTATTTAAATCAATCGTTTGCAAAATTTTACAACTCCATTCATTTACTTGAAATCAAACTAAGTGGATTATATTGTGTTACGAAGTTGATTATATATAATCAAAAGTAATTAAAAATAACAGGGACATTATATTATCCCTGTTCACATGAAAACAAAAAAACAAATGTTAACAAAATAGAAAAAACTTTGAAAATGTTTCAACAATGTGTTATCTTACATTTTTTTATTTCCTGTGATAAAAATGTTTTAATTATTTGATAATTTATCTTACTTTATAATATTCATTTGTATACTTTTAGTCTTTTATCTATTTTAAATTTTACAAGTTTTTGATGGCCATCATTGTTTTGCGGTTGTTTTTTCAGTCGATTGATACTTTTAATTTTACAAAAACAGTCAACCTATTCATAAGTAATATTACAAATTCTTTAACTTAAACAATGAACTTACCAAGCACAGCATAAAGCAATGGTTTTTCAAAAAATCGATGCATTTTCACTATAAATCACAAACATGATTATCAAACAAATTACAATATCGTTTCTAAATTTCTTTAATACATTTCATGAACTTACCAAACATTGAGTTACTTTCCTTCTTTGACGCTTTCAAGTTAGCAAGCAATCTCAAAAAATCTCCTCCATTTTGATTTTTCAGTCCACAGATCATTGGCAAGCAGCTTCGCAACTTTTCATTACTGAGAATCTCCTTAGAACTCAAATTATTGTGCGCATGAATTGAAGCACAAAACTCCATCAAAGTCAGGTGAACAAACTGATATTGATGACCAAGCTGTGATTCAACTTTTTCAATGAAACCCAATTTATCATTTTCAATTTTATCAATGTCATTGATAAGTACTTTAATTTCCTTTTCAGAAAAAACCACTTTGCCCTCATTAAACAAATGAAAAGCAACTTTACAAACTTCTAAAATGTATTGCTTGCTGCTCTCTTTTTCCATCAACTTGTAAACTGGTTCTTTGTTTCTGTTTATATGCTTTTGTAAAAAGTATATAAATATACAACAATACAATTCTGTTGTAGTAAAGAATGAATAAGAATCACTGAGTATGGATGAACCAATGATTGTACACATTGTTGACAAATAAAAAGGGACAGATGCCATTGCTTTTGCAATATGAGAAGAATTAAGAACGTTTTTTATGGCTTCTTTTGCATTTCCAACTCTTTCTACATACTCATTTATTCCCTTATCATTAAAACCCATTATTTGAATGGTTAACTTCTCACTACATTCTGTCACTTTATTTTTGTATTGTGATATAGCTGTAACTCTTCCAGCAACAACACATTTATATTTGTGAGAGTCCAAAACATCTGCTAACACATTAACAATGGAATGAGTGCTTAGATTTTGTGGATTATGATTAATTAATTCATCCAAATATGCAAACTCATCCAACCCATCTATCACAAACAATATTGAAAAGTCTTCACAAACATTACATTCTTTAAAAAATTTTTTGTAAAAAACATTTAGCAGCTCATTTATGCTAGCAATATTTTGATATTGATTTAACTTTTTGCATTCAAGATAAATAACAAGATCAACGTTTTTCCATAAGGTATTACTGGCCCAGCCAAGTAAGCATTTCCTGAGCAAACAGGTTTTTCCAATTCCAGCAATACCAGATATCAAAATTAAAGGCAGTTCTTTTGAAAATACTTCATAAAACTCAATTGGTTTATAATTGCTTTGTTTGCGAAGAAACAACTCTCGCTCAGCAATGTTTACAGTATCTCTCTCTGAATCATTTGCATCAACTACTGTCAATTCTACAAACTTGTTTAAAAGTTCAACATTAGTGGGACTTATTACATTGTGCTCAAGTTGGTCAATTTTTCCATAAGTTGTTTGATAAAACGTCTTTAGTGTTCCACGCATTACTGAAAGAATATAAATATAAAAAAAATCATTGGTACAAGTTTAGTATAAAAAAACCTGATGTCAAAATATGAAAAAAATCTTTTAACAGATTTCTAATATTGAAATAATATTTCTAATATTGAAAATTACACAACTGACAACATTTAATAAGATTAATGGTTTTTATTTAAATCAAATGATTTTATTTAAAAACATTAATCAGAAACTTTTTAAGATTAACTAAAAGGTAGGCAAAATTAAAATGACATCAAATGAAAGATTTCAGTTTTATAAAAACTTTTTTATACATAAAGCAACAAAAATGCTTCAGTTTTAAAAAGCTTAATTTTAACAATAATAATTATTTATTTTGCAAATAACTTGTGTTTATATTTATTTTAATTTACTGGTATGTTGCTCTTTTCTTATACAACCTCATTTTATTGTCTAAGTTTATTATGTCAATTTTAAGTCTATTTTTATTATGAAACATTTTTATTTTTGATTTTTTTTTTGTACTATTATTAAAAATTGATAAAACTTTTTTATTGCTGATATTAACTGATGATATAAAGTTGCTGTGGCTCATCCTGCTTTACATACAATAAAAATGCTTTGTTTAGCCAAGTTTAATTTAAAATATTGACTAAAGATCAGCACTAATCAAAATTACTTTCAAATTACATTTCTTATGATATAATTGCATAATATCAAATGTTATTGAAACATCTATGAAACAACTCACCATGAAAGAATATTAAATAATCACCAATAAAAGATGCATGAAAATCGTGCAATTTTTGGATTAAATAATAAACAAAGAAACAAATTTGTCAAAAATTTTTTAAATTTCATCTGCCCAGTTTAAATTAACACATTAAATTTTTAAATTCTTTCAAAATTTTCTGTTTAGATATATTTTTTTAAAGTACAGCTTTAATTTAAAAAATTTATTTTACAACTTTAAAAATATTATGAGTAATTCTAAAAATGTCTTAAGATTAATTTGCTTTTTAAGTTTATACTGTCCTGCATCTGAAGGATAAAATGCACCATAATAATTCTTCATGAGCATAAAAGTTGCATGAATAGAAAAAAAAATGAAGTTTCTCAAATTTAAACATTTACATAAACACAACTAAAAAAAAAAACAGTTTGAAATTTTTTTAACTAAAATCAAACTCTATTTTAAAATAACCTGCAAACAGGATTAATAATGTCTAGTTTATTATCTGATTTTTTTCTTAAAATCATTTAGAGATGAGATTTTACCAAGATACTGAATAAGTTATATGGTAAAATAAAAACTTTTACTTAGAATTATCCTTTTCAAAACATAAAAAATTTGCTTCCAATATCTTGAAAATTAATTTAAAAGATTTTTGCTTTGGTTTTTTCAGCAAAATGAATTGAGTTAAGCCTAGAGGAAAAAAAAAAGGTGATAACAAATCAAACAAACAAATTATCTGTGCTCTTGTTGAGATTTTTAGAGAACAAAATGATTTTTTACTTGTTTTTACTTTAAAGCATTTTGAATTGTTTAATGTGTTGTTTAAAATAATGGTAATAGTTTAGAGGAAGCACAACTTATCATAATATAATATTATTATTAACCTGTTGATGCAATTTCTATTTGTGCTTTTAAATCATCTCTTAAGGCTCTACATAAGATAACAGCTGTTTTTGTGCTCACACTCATTTAAAAGTAAAATTGTACAAATAAAATGATAACATGATAGCAATTATGATAACAAAAATGATCAATGATAAAAATTTTTTTTTAAAGTTTTAATTATTATGAAATAGACAATCAAAAAGAAAGATTATAATTAAAAATACTTTTGCAATTTCTTTTTTTTTTTAAGGACTATTATACTTAAAATGTACTAATTCTGTTTCACAAATCAGAAGGAACTCTATATCAACTAAAGATGAAAACCAAAAGTTTTGAGTCATAAAGGAAATATAGTGTAAATATTTAAATCAAAAATCATTTTAATTTCTTTAACAAAATATACGAAACTATTTCAAAAAAAATTTATTAACTTCATTGACAAAAATACATAAAACAATTCATACCTAGTAAAGTTAAAAATCACAGGAAAAGGTTCCCTTTCTCCTGCTGTTACAACTTCCTATTGTGGCTGTTTGTATTCAAATTTACACTTATTCATTAAAATATTTTTAATTTCAAATAAATATTAATTCTCTTTTAAATAAATTTTTCTTTAGCGATTCATATAAAAATTAATGTTTTACAAAATCAATATTTTATATTTACAGTCTTTAAAAATTTATTTGTTAAGTATCACAGTGTCTGCTAACACATAATTAAGTTAAATTAATTTTGTGCCAGCATAATTTTCTTTTATCATGCTGGCACATACTGCTTACAATTAATATCTAAATTACTTTAATTGAACTTTTTATACTAAAAAAATTAAAAAATTGTTTAAAATAAAAATTACTTAAAAGTAAAACTTTCGTTAATTAATTTAATAATCAACTGACAAAATAAACAGTTTCATATTAACAAAAACTTTCAACTTGAAATCTTTAATAAAGATGTTAACATTTAAAAAATGTATAAATATAAGAGTATACATAAATATACAAAAAACAATTAAATTTTGTCTACAAATGTTCAATATTATTATTTTGCTTCAAAAGTAAAATGATGAGAATTGGTTAAATGAAAACATTTTAATTTTAAAAATCAAGTCATTAAAAATATGGTATTTATTACAACATGAAAACTTTCTATTACAACATGAAAACCATGAAATCCTGTCGCTACAAAAAATATTGAACTATAAGTTGAATCAGAGAGACAAAAAGGAGATTTGAAATGTTCAAAATGTTGTAAAGTTATAAAAGTTATCCTAAAATTTGCTTATAACTTCAAAACATTTCAAATATAATTATAATACAAGTAATAATAATAATAATAATAATAATGATAATAATAATAATAATAATAATAATAATAATAATAATAATAATAATAATAATAATAATAATAATAATAATAATAATAATAATAATAATAATAATAATAATAATAATAACAATAATAATAATAATAACAACAATAATAATAATAATAATAACAACAATAATAATAATAATAATATTAATAAAAATAATAATAGTAATAATAATAATATTAATAATAATAATCATAATAGCAATAATAATAGTGCTAATAAATATATCATAATAAAAATAATTATAAGAGTAATAAAAAAAGTATATCACTTATAAAATCCACAAAAACTTTTTACAATGTTTCTATAAATCTACGGATTTTCTTTCAGAGAGAATGTTTTGTATTACTAATCTCTCAGTCTATTCAATTTTTTATAAGATACTAATATCTGACATTAACACACTTTCTTAATTTGTAAGATTGGATCTCAATAAATCCTATCATAACTCCTTTAGATTATATATATTATATATATAATTATAGATATTTATTTATTCTTTAGATTATATATATTATATATATATTTATACATATTTATTTATTCTTTAGATTATATATATTATATATATATTTATATATATTTATTTATTCTTTAGATTATATATATATTATATATATGTTTAGATTTTGACAGTAAAAGTAACAATTTCATTACTCTTTCTAATCTTTTGAGCTTTGCTTGAGGTTTTAACAGGTGTTAAAAGGTAGTATTAAAATCTTTATAAAATTTAGTTAACTTCTTTTTAACTTTAAATAATTTATAAAAAATGAAAAATATCTAATCCAAAATATAACTTGATATTTATTTGCTTACCATCTTTATGCTGTTCTGGAAAAAAGAACAGAAAAAAAAAACCATAGAAATGAACACAGAAAATCGTGCGATAAGAAAATATATTATCTTTTATATTAATAATATATTTACAGTATGTGCCAAAATTGTCACCATGTTTGAACAAAGAAATATTTTATATTTTTTTTTGTAGAAAAGCTGTGAAGAAAAATTAAATTTTAGTATTATTAATTAAGTTTTGGCTAACTGAATATGCTAACTGCTAACTGCTATTAATTAAGGCTAACTGCTATTAATTAAGTTTTGGCTAACTTAATTAAGACTTGGCTAACTGAAAATATTGCTTTTTGTTAAATTTAGAAAATATTTTATGATATATATAATTGTCACCATTAGCTTTTCACGTAAAAATTTTATGTGAAAAGCTTATAGTGACAATTTTGTCGCAAATGAAAGCAACTAACATATTTGCCCACAGTTAATTAGGCATATGACATAAATTATTAGCCTTATGACTAAAATGATTGAGTTATCAACTTTTCACAGATTTTTAACAATTAAATATCATTTAAAGTTTGATTTTGTTTACAAAACATAAAAAAAGTATTGTTATATCATGAGGAAAATAAATCTTGAACTAAAAAAAAATATTGTGGAAGGGCTTAAATCCAGACAATCTAATCCTGAAATTGCTGCTGAGTTCGGAAAGTCTCATAATCTCATATATAAAATCAAATTGCGCAATAATTTAGAAGTAAATGAGCCTAAAAGTGGTCTAAAGAAAATTTTTACACCAAGAGACCGAAGAACAATCGCTCGTTTGTTCTGGAGAGTCTAAAACTGCAAAGGATGTTACTAATTTAATGAATAACAGCTATGGGACTCATGCTTCAGTGCGGCCAGTCAATAGAGAGCCCAAAAGAATTGGTTTTCAATCCAGAAGAAAGATCAAGAAGCCATTGTTAGTTTCTTGTCACTGCCAAGCTCGTTTAAACTATGCTAAACTTCATGCACACATGACTTTTGATGACTTTTATGACTGGATTTGGACAGATGAAAGTAAAACTAATATGTTTGGATCAGATGTATAAGATATACTTGGAGAAAGCCTAATTCACCATTAAGTGCTCAAGATTTTACACCAACCGTTAATTATGGCGGAGGAAAACTCTTGTTTTGGGGATGTTTCTGTGCTTATGGAGTCGGTGAATTAGTGAAAATTAATGGAATAATGAACGCTGATGACTATATCAACATCCTTAAGGTAGGATATTTCAAGTCCCTTCGAAAACGGGGCAGAACTGTACGTAACACGATGTTCATGCAAGACAACGACCCTAAGCATAAGGCTGATAAGACCATTAAATTCCTTCACAAGAAGAAATTGAAAGTCGTTGACTGGCCAGCACAAAGCCCTGATCTTAACCCACTCGAAAATTTATGGGCAATAGTTAAACAAAGGGTCTACAACTTTCCTACTCCACCTAAGAATAAGGATGAACTTTGGGCTAGTGTACAAGAGGTTGCTATTGTTCCTGAAAGAATTCAGGCTGTCATTAAATCTAAGGGAGGATACACTCGATATTAATTTACTACAATATGTTATTTGCTTTCATTTGCAACAAAATTGTCACCGCTAGCTCTTCACATAAAAATTTAAAAAAAAAATCAATATCCTATAAATTCAATAAAAAGCAGTATTTTCAGTTAGCTAAGTCTTAAATTTAATTAATAAAACTAAAATTTCATTTTTCTTCACAGCTTTTCTATTAAAAAAAATATATATATATTTCTTTGTTCAAACATGGTGACAATTTTGGCACATACTGTATTTTTATATTATTTAAAAAAATCTACCAACAGTTTTCAAAACAGCAATTATTCAACAAAGATGACTTAAGTAAAACTATAACTCATAATCTCAACAATGTTATTCAAATTATTGTTTATAACTTGGTTGATACCGGAACCTAATGAATTTTGCACAGTAGTAAGAGAGCCACTTACCTATATTACAATAAAAAACTATGACTTTACTAATTTTAGGAATTTGGAATGTTTTCAATAAACTCTTTTTATTGCTATATCTTGCAAAGGAGACCATATACTAACAAAGCTGTCTATGGTTTCATTAACAAGAATGTTATTACAGATGTACAGTAGTAAAGATGTAAGGGCTTGTATAAAAGTTCTTAGCTACACAAGAAGTTCTATGCAACTCACTTAAATATCAAAATCTGTTACTTATGGGTTAATAATAATATTACACAACACTTGTTGCCAATAGCAGTTTAATAATAAAATGCAATTAACAAAATAATAGCTTTAATTTAACAACAAATTATTGCTTTATTTATTTTTATATAATTATAGTATTAAGTTGGTAATTTATATGGCAAACAAAAGACTTTTAAAAGAGATATGAGCAGCAAAGAGTGTAATAAAATTAAAAAAATCTATGTGTTAACAGAAACAAAACTAACTCATGCTAAAGTAACAGAACTAATGAAAGTTCATTGAAGTTGATTTTCTTGATTTAATAATACTTTTTTTTTCTACGATAACTTTTCTATAATAATTTGCATTTAAAATTTATATAACAAAATATTTTAAGAGATGAGAGCAGCAAATAGTTTAATAAATAATAGAAAGAAATTATTTTCAAAGGAAATTATTAGCAGAAATGAAATTTAAAGAAATACTAATAAAGTAAAAAAATGATGAAAGGTTAAAGTTTTCTTGATTCACCACCTTCCCAAATGATTTTTTTTCACTAACCAAAAAAAAAATATAATGCATAAAAAGTGAAATAAAGAGACACCAGTTTTGTATATTTTTCATATGGAAAAAAAAATTATTTTGGTACACATCTGACACGCTATAAAGTTAAGGTAATAATAAAAAGGATAAATTATTTTGGATCATTCATGATTCATTATGTGGTAAAGTGGTTAATGATGCTGCATTTTTAAACCAACTCAAAAAATATAGGAATAATTTTTATTTAAACTGTTTTTTAAGTAAAATCAATTTTTAAAGATATTTTTAAAAAAAAAACTGCATTTTTTGACAAAAGAATAAAGGTAAAGAATAAGTTATATAAGGATTGAGAAATATACAAAAAATAAATTATAAATCAAATATTTTAAGCTTAGTTTCTTTTTGTTTAAATCATTAACCTCATAGAGAATTTATGAGTTTATAATCATTAACCTCATAGAGAATTTATGAGTTTATACTTTATACAAAAGAAAAAATTTTTACATTGAGTTGTTTATTCACTCATCGTAACCTTTGTAAAAAATAAAACTATTTACTTAACTACATTTTATGAAAAAGCATTTACAGCATGCTGAATTAGTTTTTTGTTGCCAATCATAAAAAAAAATCATTGTCAGTTATCAAAACAATACAACAAAAAAAAAAAAAAAAAAAAAAAGCTTTCATTAATTGGTTCATTTTCAAAAAAATTTAAGAAAATCATTTTTGAATTTGATTAACTGGAGATAGAAACTTATTTTCAGACTCTAATGTATGACTGGTCAGTTCTCAGGTAATCAACTAAACCACACTTGTACAATTTTAAAGAGAGAATGATTGTATTTATTATAACCATCATAATGTCAAAGGTTTTATAGCATTATCATAAAACTTTCAGATGACTGTTTGCTAATATTATTTCAGCTGTCAAATTGTTAAATTTATGTCAATAATAAAATTTTTATAAGATAAACATTTTTTGTACTTAAGTTAAGAAAAAACCTTCTGAATTTGTTGTATTTTATAAACAATTACTTTATATTAGTTTTACATTTAAGAAAAATTTTTTTATTCTATAATTTTTTACTTTACTCATTAATAAAAATAATAAATGCATTAAAATATTAAAAATACTAGAAATAATAAAAATAATACCAACAATGATAACAAAAATAGTAATAAAAATAGTAATTGTAAAAGTATTAATAATAATAATAATAATAATAATAATAATAATAATAATAATAATAATAATAATAATAATAATAATAATAATAATAATAATAATAATAATAATAATAATAATAATAATAATAATAATAATAATAATAATAATAACAAAAATAATAATAATAATAATACTAATAATAATAATAATAATAATAATAATAATAATAATAATAATAATAATAATAATAATAATAATAATAATAATAATAATAATAATAATAATACTAATAATAATAATAATAATAATAATAATAATAATAATAATAATAATAATAATAATAATAATAATAATAATAATAATAATAATAATAATAATAATAATAGTAAAAACAATAAATATAGAAATAATAATAGTAATGATAATAGAAGTAATGCTAATATTATATATATGATAATACCAATAACAACAATTATGAGAATAACAATAACAAAATTAGTAACAACATTAGCAACAACACAACAACAATAATAATTTTAATAAAAAGAATAATAATCATAATTAAAAACAAATACTTTTTTTAGTAATTAGAACTTTTTTAATAATTATTTGTATGCATCATTAACAAATGCGTTTGTGTATATTATTTATAACTGTTTCAACTATAGCATTGTTAAAACTGTGTCAATAAAAAAACAACGCTCAAATTGAATCGATGTAAACAAAAACGTTCTAAGTCATTAAATAGTTTTTATGACTTAGAACATTTTTGTTTACATAGATTCAATTATGCTCTTTAAAAAATGATGAGAATTGGTAAAATGAAAACATTTTAACTTTAAAAATCAAGTCACTAAAAATATTGTATCTGTCACTACTTGAAAGCCATGAAATACTGTTGATACAAAAAATATTGAGCTATAAGTTGAATCAGAGACAAAAAGGAGATTTGAAATGTTCAAAAAATTGTAAAGTTGTAAAAGTTCTTCCTGAAAATGCTTTGTTAATAACAACCTATTATAGTTTGTTTCAACTTTTTAATTGAACTGTGATGAGAACAAGTAACAGTAAGCTGTGAAGATTATAGTTTTACTGTATTTTAAAAAGAAAGGTATTTTATACCCTTAAGAAAATTATTTTCAAAGGAGGCCAATTAGTGTGTGTAACTATAACAACTATGAAAAAAGACATCAGACAAAATGAATAAAATAAAAGATCCCATCAACCTGTTTATAACAATTAAAAACAGTACAAATATAAATTTAATTTTTTTTTCATTTTCAAAAATTTAATTCACAAAAATCAGCTTAATTTTAGTACTGGTAAAACTAATGCATTGTCATTTGTCATAGCCTACAATCTCCATTAAAATCAATTTTTAAAACCATGCAAGAATAAAATTCAATACTAGGAAAAAAAAACCTAATGTATTGAACCTATAAACATTCATAAGATCAATATCACTGATGTCCATTTATAGTTAATTAAAGCTTTATGTTTTCATATCTTGAATACATTAAAAAAAGTAAATTTATTAAAATTAAAATAAACAAATCAAAACTTTTTCCAAAAAACATCTCTCTCAATAAAATTGCACTAAAATATGCATCTATGAAACAACCCACATCATTGAATAATCACCACTAACAGATGTGCTTTCTTGGAAAGAAACTGAATATATTCAAAAATACCTTTATATATAAACTTTGGATTAAATAATATACAAATTCATTAAAAATGTAAAAAGATTTCATTTATTCAGTTTAATTATTCACATTAATTTTTTTTAAACTCATTTAGAATCAAGTTTTATTCCATTCTAACTAAAATAAGAAATTAATTTTGTCATTTTTGATAGAAACCTTCTCACCTTATGATGAAATGAACTTTTGGAAGATTTTAAATGTTAAACAGACCCTTAACAACTGCTATGGCCTAAAACAAGCAAGAAAACCTTATTTTTTTGAAAAATGTTGCACATACTCATTTTTTTATTTTTACATTAATTGACATTTAGGGGTCCCCAAAGGTTTATGAATTTCTTGCAAACCAATGCCAAAAAATCAATGAAAATTGCATTCAATGTGTGATAATCTTCTGAAACTTTCTACAAATCAGTCATTATCCTACTGTTGATTGTATTTCACCATTAAAGAACTTTTTATCATTAGAACTCAAATATGTTTTTCTATTTATCCCCCACCGGAGTTTGAGATACAATCAAAGCAAAAATCCTGTAAATACAAAAACATTAAATCATAACCAGGCTGAATTGTCAATTCATTGTGTCCATGGCATTAACTAAAAATACAAAATTACAATTGGATAATATGTTGCATGAGTATTCAGTACCAAGAAACAAATACAAAAATAATAGCACAAAATTACAAATGGATAATACTTTGTTTGGTTATGCTCAGTATTACAGTTTGGAAAATTTCTAATGTCTTGATAATAACATATCATCCCATCAGATGTTTTGCTTAGAAGATTGCTATGATTTAACTTTGCAAATTCACTCCAGTGTTTTTCCACAAGTTGCAAAAGGTACTCTTTTTGTTCTGTATGAGAGAATTGAATATTGAATATGAATTGAATATGAATTCTGTATGAGAGCAACACCAAATCACAGTCATTAACACAGGCCAAATTATTAACCATCTCAGATGCAGTCTTGAATGATTGTTTTTCAGCCCTCTCTGTAACTGAAATCTCTAAAAAACTGTCTCAAATGGTGGTGGTCTTGAAAAAACTTCTAGAGATTGATAATTCTTGTACTGCATGATACAGAGTCTTAAGTACATGCAGTCCTCAATCATCTTGAATTCCTGACACAATTTGTACCTTTTCTGACAAGAGAGATACCAAGAAAACAAAGAGAGGGTTCCCAGCTTTGGGCTCAAGTACCATGAGTGCCATAAACTTATTCCTATATTAACTATTTATCATAGCATTATATAAAAAAAAAAATGAAGCAAAATAAAAGAAGATTGTAGTAAGAGCTTCTAGTGCAGTTCATTTAATAGTTTCAAAGGCAATAGACAACTAATAAATAATTCATTGGACAATAAAAACGAGTTTAAAAAAAAAAGTGAAATCAGCAAAAAGAAAAAAAAATCAGCATAACAATTGAAAACCAAAACAAAAACCTTTCTTTATTTCAAAGTTATGAAAAAATCATTTTTGTTAAAAATTGGATAACTGGAGTTGGAAACTTATTTTCAGACTCTAATGTATGACTTGTCAATTTCAGGTGATCAATTATTCACACTTGTATGATTTTAAAGAAAAAATGATTCTATTTATTATAAACATCATGTCAAATGCTTTATACCATAATCACAAAATTTACAGATGATTGCTTGCTGGTATTATTTAGGCTGTCAAATTATTAAATTTATGCCAAAATAAAATTTTAATTGATAAACATTTTTTGTACTTAAGTTTAGAAAGAACATTTTTATTCTATTATATTTTACATAAATTAATTATTTTATATTAGCTTTACATTTAAAAAATATTTGTTTATTCTATATTTTTTTACTTTAGTTATTATTAAAAATAATAAATGCATTAAAAATATTAAAAGTTTAAAAATAATAAAAAAAATAGTAGCAATGATAATAAAAAAAAAATAACAACAACAACAACAATAACAACAATAGTAAGAAGAAATAATAATGATAATAATAAATAATAATAATAACAATAGTAATAACAATAATAAATATAGTAATAATAATATGAACAATAATGAAAATAACAACATTAATAAAAAAACATTTTAACAGTAACAGTAATAACATAAAAACAACAATAATAAAAATAACAGCAATAGTAATGACAATAGTAATAACAATGTTTAAAAATATTATAAAAGATCCATTAAAACTAAAATCATTATATTGTAAATAATGTTATAATATAATGATGATCTTATGTTTAAAGATATTCAAAAAATATTCAAACAATTAGATGTTGTATATTGCCAAGTTATATAATACACAGCTAACAACAACTTACTTTCTTTTTCTTCAATGGATGGCTTCCGAGGGCTTTTTGTCTCAAATGATTTATCTAATAAGTATATTATCAAAAATGAGCAAACTATCCAAACATTTTGTTTGTGTAAAAAATAACTTTAACTTCTATTGTAAAAAGCAAAATACAGGAAAACAACAATTAAAGAACCTATTGTACAATCCTTTTAAACTTTAGAGAACTTTCAGATTTAGAAAAAAAGAAAAGAAAAAAAGAAAATAGAAAAGAAAAATCAGATAAATACAAAAGAACAATATTTTAATAATCTTTTTACTATGTTTATAAACTTAAGAGAATTTTCAGAAAAAGAAAAAGAAAAAGAAAAAGAAAAAGCATTACTACAAACTATTTTACTTCAAATGTATTGAAAAAGATAAGTTTGTACTTGAAAACTTTTCCATCACTCTCATCAAATCTAAATCTATTTATCTTGTATACTGCTTTTACTAAATCATTCTTGTTGGCTAACATTAACCTGCAGAATCTTGTGGTATTATGTTTTAATTTCCAAACCTACTAAAAATCTAAAGCTGTTTGCCGAATATATAGTGAAGGTGTATTTTTCTAGTTGCTTTGATAATTAGATTAATCAATATTTAACTGGCAGTCCCAAAAACCTAATTGAAAAGCCTCATTGAAGACTTTGAAAGTGTAGATGATTATGTAAGGGGAAGGGTTGAGAGTGATGGTGACAATGAACCCTGGCTGTAAGAGTGTTTCTAAAGCCCAAGATTAATTTCAAAGCTGTATTTTATTATAAAATGACCCCAATTTCCCATTGGTACACAGTTCCACCAGTTTTGAGACTGATTGAAGAAGATAAAACAGTTAAATTTATTGAAAAACCAATTAAGTTAAGACATGAGTGTCACAGCCAAAATGCTGAAAGATGTATAAACGTGTTACTTCAGCATCTGTGGTTGGACTTGAAGCAGAGATGGAGTTATATCAAACAAAACTACGCCCAGGAAACTAATTAAAAATTTTAATTCAAAAAGTGATTTTAAATGTTAATATTTTATATATGTTTCTCTGTTTTCTATATAAATAAACACTGCACTACAATTGTAAGAATTTTTTATCTTGATAGTTAATTTGAAAATAGATGTAATATGGTCAGATCATTATATTTTTAAACCAACTTCAAGAAAACTTTGTGGGGCACCTCTCTTATTTTCCTGATTTTTACACATATAATTTCTACATTATGTAAATTTACATATATAATTTCTACATAATGTAAATAGGCTTTTGATTATGCTGCATGTTATACTTAAATTAAATTATTAATAAACAAATGTCTTTAATGAACATTTTTGTAGCCCAGCTTGCCATAAGAAAAATTTTGCAGAACATTATCTTAATTCAAAAATTATTATATGGTGAAAATCTAAAGACATTGTTAACCAAATATTAAAATTCCTAGCATTGAAAGCAACATTTTTACAACTTCACTCAGTTGAAGAGCAATTGATGTAGTAACTGAGTTGAACTTTGAGTAGGATACCTGACTAAAAATGAAAAAGATTTCTGACATAAGAAGAAATAGATAAACCTGATAAGGGATGAAAGCACTGTTTCAGTCAGCCTTGTGATATGCTGGTATGGACAGAAGAGTTAGAGACATAATATTACAGGAGTGTTAAAAATGAATTTCTTGATTAAATGCAGCTAATTAACTATATCAAATAAAAACAATCTTTTCTATCTCTGTTTGGTCAGTTCAAATTATGATTTAATTTAAATGTATCTCTCACATGACTTTGAAATTTTTAAAATTTGTCTTTTTTCAGACTTATACCAAGAAACTCTCTTTAGAATTTTTGAAAATATTTTTTCAATTATTTAGCATATTACTAAAAATCTAACTCAACAACAACAAAAATTTGTTGTATTTGTTGTTGGCTCAAAATTCTATCACAAATGTGACAATAAACGAACATTCCTTTAGAGTACAAAATGCAATATATTTTACAAAATAACACAAATACTTAACACTAAATATTTTTAGACTTTTCTGAAAAGAATGGTCTATATAAAATACTGTTGCGCAAAAAAATTTGCTGTAAAATAAAAGTCACTCAAGAAAATCCATCTTAACCTTGTAAAATGGTGCAAGGTTAGAAAGATCTCCATTTAGAAAAATCAGAAGGAAAGATATTGAAATGATATATTAGAGAAGAAATCTTTTTCTTAGTTTGAAAAAATAATGAATTTTGGGCACTGAAACTTTAAAGTAAGAAAATACAATCTTTTTGAACTCTTTGCATTATTTCAATGGCCAGACATATAGAGTTATTCATGGTTTATTCTATAATTTAGTTAGTATTTGTAAAAATGTTATAAGCAATACAATAAGCTATGACTCATAAATATTAGGAATATAAAGGAGGTTACAAAATAAAAAACATGAAATTATGGAGTTAAAATCAAATTGATCAAGTAATGAGGAAGATATTTTAACTGAGTGAACACAAAACAATTACTGTGTTTACACTTACCCTAACTCTAACTCTATCCCAGGATTGGTTTTTCACCAACTCACTTAATACACTGTTTTTCATTAAAGTTTAAAAGGATTTAATTAACTGTGCATATCTAATAATCCATTAATACTAAAACACTAAAACTACTAAGTATCTTATTTTGGCACAATAATCAAGAACAGAGTAATGGAGTTACATTTTAAACAAGCTATGTATGGCTTCATTGAAATCAAAATAGTAAAAAAAAAAAAAAACATTTATGTAAAAGAAAAATATCTTGAGGGGAATCTGGAGCAATACTTTTGTTCTGGAATACAGCTGCTGATATAGTAGAAGGGTTGTTCAAACCTTAGAAAATAATAAACTAAAATGGTGATACATACACATACATACATACACACACACACACACACACACACACACACACACACACACACACACACACACACACACACACACACACACACACACACACACACCTTCAAAGATACATATTACTAAAACAGCTTAATATAAAATTACAATACAAGACTTAAAAGTTAAAGACCAAATGTACTTTCATGAGACATTAAAAAAAACTTAAAGCATATTAATAGCTCGCATAATTTGAGATACTTTATAGCTATCAATTTACTTAAAGCTTGAAAATTTGTTCAGCAAAATATGAAAGTGTTTCCTGATTACTAAAAACCCTGAAGTACTAAATGCAATAAAATGCTTATACAAGGTATGATAGTGGTTTTCAAATTCACCACTTTTAAATTGTTTTGAGAATTTGCATATTTAAGCTATGTGCAGGCTTTTTGTTTATTTTCAGAAAAAGAGGAATTAAACTAATCAATAAAAAACAACATGATTTGTTATTTCAGCCTCAAATCCTCAAATGAGATAAATAGATCATTTTAAGCAATTAGTTACAACAGGTTAAAGTAACCTGATAATTACCAATTCTCTTTAACAGCTCATTTTAATGATATGTGAAAGTCTCAATGACATAGCAGTGCATTTACAAATAGCCTGCACCTGATAAAGTACTAAAGGTTGGTGATTTTGCAGTTGTAAAATGACACAACTTGATTAGCATACAATATACCATATATCCAGTGGATTATAGTTTTAATCCTATTGAAATTGTAAAATTAATATGTTAATTTTAATGACCTTTTACATTGTCTTTGTTTTTTTATCATGATTAGCATGAAACTTTGTTTGACAAAACATTAACTTATAAATAGCAAAATTCAATTGTTTTTCTGATAGCAACATCACAAAAAAGATAATAACTTTGTGTAACTATATAACCAATTTTTAACTGACTGTATTCAAATGATATTTTTTTACAGAAATCTTAATTGAAATATTTCATATATAAAATAAATACAATAATTATATTCATTTGCTAATTATAGTATGCTATGTCATAAATTTGTATCATAAATTTATTTGCTAATATTTTGATATGCTATATAAAAAAAAATACAATAAATTATAATGCCACTGTAGTACTTTTTACATTGTTATACTGATTGTATTCTTTTTTTTTTTTTTTTACATTTTTAAGAAATTCTAATTTACTAACACGAAGGAAAGTATGTTTAAAAAAAGTTTTTTTTGAAAAAAGCATAAAAAAAACATATTCAGAATTACATCTGTAAAAAAACACATTCAAATCTACATCTGTAAAACATGCATTTTTTTGTTAAAAATATTTTAAAATTAATGATACAATTTTCTATTTATGTATTTTCTAAACAAAAAGAGTATATTATATTTCAAACAGAACCTGTTAACCATATGTATTCAAAATATTAATTTTCCTAAAATCAATATTTGCCCCGTCCCACTAAATATGCTGCTGTGAGTTTACTGAATTTATTAGTATTTGGATTCCAAAATTATGCAATTAAAATAGATATGTAGTATATGCCAGGTGTGAATTTTGTAAAAATTTAAAACAAATCCATTGTAAGAAGTATGACAACCAAATCATATTATAGTTGAACAAACTGTTTATGCTGCATAAAACAAAATAAAATGGCAATTTCTTATATTAAAACATGCTACAGGGCTTTATGCATCTTGTGGTGAGCCACATAACTATTGTTATGCATATTCTAAGCAGAAGCTAATCACAAGCTTGATTAGGAAGATGCAGTCATACA